>NC_091106.1:24092500-24262500 GCF_024713975.1 Paralichthys olivaceus
AGATGTGTCGTCCATCTTTATTGACAGTTGACTTCCACACCGGGGGTCAGAGGACTGTTAACTCCGGTTTAAGATCAGTTGTGTGGTTGTGTGTGTGACTGGTTCGCTGGGGGATTGTTGGTCGACTCCTCAGCTTTTTGTGTGACAGTGCTTCTGTGTCCTGCTCTAATGTTTCCCCCCTGTGCTGCAGGACTAAACTGTCTCAGCAGCTTGTCTCCGTTAAAACAAATGTTTATTCACCCTCCTGGAACACAACGCCATTCATTCTCTGCTCCGCCTCACCGGTCACGCTCCATCATCGCCACCTCCACAGATTCCCCTCTCGTCCCAGTTCACTGAGTAACTTTGAAATAAACTCAAGACGTCCCCGTGCCTCCTGTGTGTGTGCTGAGGCCTCTTTATCACAGATAACCCTGATGATGTCATAGTGACATCATCTAGTTTTGTGTATTTTTCTCTATATTTGAGTTAGAAAACACAGAGTTATTTATTTATGGGACATTATCTGTCTGCTGTGAAGCAGCAAATCACTGGATTCACTTTAAAGAAAAGGGGGAACAGAGAAAATGTAGGAGAAGGAGGAGAAGACTGAAGTTTCTATTTGTAAGTTTCTGTTCTTTAAGCGTCTGAAGTGGAATCTGGTCTCTGGAGGCTTTTAATCTTCAGTTTGTGTTTTTCTTTGGAGGTCGGTTCGACCAGTCGGACTCTGAGCTGCACAGAAACCAGAGCGACACGATGATCGGACTTTAACGAAGGTAATTTATTTGTGTGTGTGTGTGTGTGTTGAATTTGTGCAAGTATAAAAATAAAAACTATATAAATAGGAAACAAATTAAATATAAATGTATTGTGCAACATGTTGTATGTGAACACTAAGATTGTCAGCATGTACCTCCCATTAGTCACACCAACATGTGTGTGTGTGTGTGTGTGTGTGTGTGTAGCAGTGGGAGGTGCTTGTTGCCTCCTCCTTTTGCTCCACACACAAACCCTGTCTCTCTCTCTCTCTCTCTCTCTCTCTGTCAGTGCTCCTCGCTCGCTCCTCGCAGACGGACACTCAGAAAGCAGCTTCTCATTTTCCTGCCGTGTGTGTGTGTGTGTGTGTGTGTGTGTGTGTGTTGAAGTAGAGCTGAATCTCTCGACCCTCAGTGAGAAGAAGCAGAGTTTCCTCTGACGGCTCAGATTCAGGATGGACACTAACACCTTCTCGGCCAAGCTGCAGTCCAGGATGCAGATGGCAAAGCAGATCAGTGAAGAGGAGAAGCTCTACAGATACAGAGGCGTCCTGTACCCGAGCATCATGTGCCCTGAGGACCACCTGACGGCTCTGGAGAACATCGAGGCCCGAGAGGACGACATCATGCTGGTGGCCTATCCCAAATGTGGTGAGTGACCACATTCACTAAGACAAGAAACTGATGCTGTGACCTCTGACCCATGGGTGGGTTTATTTAGGATTCTCACCAGCTGCAGGCCAAGGGGCCCAAGGAATCTGGGGCCCAAGGAATCTGGGGCCCAAGGGATGAGGGGCCCAGGGGATGAGGGGCCCAGGGGATGAGGGGCCCTGGGGAAGAGGGGCCCTGGGAGCGTCTGTTGAAGATTTGTTGTTGTAAAATCAAAAAGAGCTCCGTTAAAGTTGTAATTTCCTGAGTGAGGTTTTTCCTTTGTTCCTGATCCTCATTTTAATTCTGAACATCTGCCGACTTCATGTTTGAGCTGCACGGTCAAATGTTACTGTCGTCACAGGGAGGATTTTAATCTGTGGCAAATATTTTATCTTTTGTTAAAAACTGTAGAAGTGTACGTTATGTAAGTTATTATCTCGTGGGAACAAGTTGATAATTATCTTGTGCACACGAGTTAATATCTGCGTAGTAAAGACATGACTGGTTGATGCTTTATAGACAACACTAAATGTGTTTGCAGCTTTATAGACTTTGTTAATTTAAAGCTGATGATTACTACATAGTCCTTTCCTCGCCTGAGCCTGTTTTCCTTCAAATGATTCCTGACAAACTTGTGTCTCTGTGCAAGAGCAACAAGAATCTCACTGTGTGACATTCCCACGTATAATAAAACCTGATTAGCTGAGTTTTCTCCATCTATGGTACAATGTGTGCATCTAAGTGATTAAAACACAAACATCTTCTTAAAATATATTTTGTGTGTACAAGATAAAAAATAATCATTTTCTGAGACTTCAGGGCTCCGAAGAAATGTGTTCCGCTCAGGGGACAAAGTCATTCAGCAGCAGTGAGTTCAGTAAGAGAGCAAACAACTACACACACATGTACTGTCAAGTACCACATTAACCTTTTGTAACTGAGTAAAAGTAAGTAGTGTACTTCATCATCATGGCCTCTTGAGTTTCTAACGTTACGCTGAGATTAGAGGAAATTACTATTCTTTTTTTAAATTTCCAAAAACTTCATAACATTTGTTTGCTCTTGGTTTGAGGAGTTTCCCACAAACACCTGCACTGAATGGGAGGAAATACTGGAGTCAGTGAAATGTAAATGTAGTTAGAGTTTAGTTGCTTTGAAATCATTCAGGAACAATCTGACTTTTATTTTGTCGAAGAAAACCAAAGTGTTTTCTCGACACGTTCAGCGAATGACGATAACATTCTGCAAATAAAGGAGTGGACTGAAACTTTGAAGTGGATTTTTACAACAGTGACATAAAACATCCGACACCAAACTGAGAGCGGAGGCCCTGAAGAGAAGACTACAACTCCCATCATCCCTCACTGCTTATTGTTTTGATCAATAATATTAATCACCTGAACAAACCGTCTCCAGCTTCAGATTCACTGAAGTGACTTCAAATGATTGTATTTTCTCTCATCGTGCGTTCGAACAGAGAAACACTTTAACCTTTCACCCCTGAAGCTGAAACAACCACTCTCCTGACATGACTTTGCAGGAATGATGGGAACTCTCACTGCACGGATCCTTGAATGAACGCTGTGACGCTCTATTGATGTTTGACGGCAGCTTTAATCCCTCAGCTCTCGTTGTGCGGTTTCACTGGAGGAAGTGGCGTGACACATTCCTGCCGTTGCTGCAGTGCGTTCCAGAAATGTGTCCTGTTTACTTTTTGAAAAGGCTTTCGCACGCAAGCTCAGTGGTGGAGAGACGACACGAAGACAGACGAGCTAATTACCTTTGGAGGAATGTCAGGTCGCACACACCCATCCCACATGTCCGAGCATATGTAGGGGCCCGCCTGGACGGGGCCCACGTTGTTATAACACAGATTATTTATCTACGGGCGTGAGACCATGCATGCCATCCTCTGTTCTGTCCAATGGGACGCCTCTGTTGAGCGGCCTTCTGATGCAGGCAGTTGAGAAGAGGATCAATCCGTCCTTCACCTCATCAAGTTTATCGTCTGCTGCTGTTTACGACTCTGTCATTTTTTTTTTTTTTACCTTTAATTAACGTCTCTGCTGCACCACGTGACTCTGATGATTGTGGAAGAAGCAGAAATGTTTTGTGAAAACCTGCACAGATGACTGAAACCAGCAGGAGCGTTGGGGTTGTGTTCTTCAAGCATTCGAGACGTTTCTCTGAAGTTAGACTTTGATGACAGTTGTAAAAATTCACATTTTCCAGATCCCAGACCAGGAAACTTTCACAAACTCTAATCGAGTTTTGTGAGCGTCTGAGCAGAAACATACTTGAATAAAGTCAGATGACTTCATACATGTTAAAAACAACAGGAGCTGAGCCAAAGTAAAAACTGTGAAATACAAAGTCAGGCTGAATCCAGAGGGAAATTGTCGTTATTAGAACAAGACCGAATGTGTGGAGATTATTCCAGAGATTACATCACCAGAGAAAACTCTCCGATCATTCTTAGAAGAGACGCAGGATTGACAGAGTTGTTGTGAGGACGAGCTGAGTGACCTGGAGGCAGAACACAGATCAGTGACATAATAAACAATGAATTCAACTGGGAGCTGGAGCTGGAGTCAAAGTTAAGAAGCTCCTGCACAGAGAACAAGGAAGCTGGTGTTCTGCATCATTTCCTCACATTTCCTGCCTCAGCTGAACTTTACATGTTGAGCAGGATCAGAACAGTAACAGCTTCATACCTGCAGGCTTCAACTGGATGGTGGGGGTGGTGAAGAAGATCATCGCAGAGGCCACAGGGATGAAAACGGAATCCAGGATGCCGCCGCTGATCGAGTTCCTCGGACCGGACGTCTTGAAGGTATTCACCGTGTGTGTGTGTGTGTGTGTGTGTGTGTGTGTGTGTGTGTGTACGGGGGGTTTCGGACTTGTGTCTGATTTCTCTGGGATCATTTAGAGAAAGTGAATTTAACAGAGGCTGAAACTTCTGGATTCTTTTTAAAGAAAATGTTGACTTACCGGTTTAAATGTCACATCTAATAAAATGAAAAGAGTTGATTCAGGTCGATGAGGAAAATGTGCAGATCAGCTGTTTCTGAGGATCTTGCGTTTGAGGCCATTTAAACCAGAGTGAATCTGCAGCAGCTGAAACTCCTGTTGGTCTCTGACCGGTTTCATTCATGTGCATCAAAATAATCTCTGCAGTTATGTTGAAAACTTTCCTCTCAGCTCATGGACCAGTCTCCTTCTCCGAGGTGTCTGGGGACTCACATGCACCCCGACAACATCCCCACCTCCTTCTACACCAAGAAGACGAAGGTAAAAACCAAACTCCTTCTTCAAAAGGTCAACAGGTCAAACTCTTTCCTTTGCTCTCCGTCCTCACCGGCACCTTAAGAGTTCAGTAAATTAAAAAATGTGTGGTGTTGTGTTTTGTTCAGATGCTGGTGATCTTCAGGAATCCTAAAGACACTCTGGTTTCTTTCTATCACTTCACCAACAACAACCCGGTCCTCCCGTCCGGACAGTCCTGGGAATCTTTCTTCTCCCACTTCCTGAGCGGAGACGGTGAGAAAACCAGCAAACACAGGAAAACTGACAGCGTTCATTAGTTCAATATAAACCAGAGACACTGATTATAATTGTTAATCTTTAGAAAGTTCAACCAAGTTATGATTTTATGTGTGTGTGTGTGTGTGTGTGTGTGTGTCTGCAGTTCCTTGGGGATCGTACTTTGATCACGCTTTGGCCTGGGAGAAGAGGATGAATGACCCTAACGTCATGATCGTCACCTATGAGGAATTAAAGCAGGTAACGCACACACACACACACACACACACACACACACACACACACACACTTTTTGTTTATGATATTTAGAATAAATTAAAATAGGTTCAAACATTTCATAAGATTCTGAAATGTAGAAGTTGTGAAAGTGTTTTAACATTAACATTCTAATCTTTGTTGTTGCTTGTTACTGGTTCACTTGTTTTCAATATGAGCTCAAAATATCTTATTTGTTAAAATGAGAATTTCTTTTCTGATGCTAAACCTGCTCAATTATTTTTCAGTCAAAAAGTAAGACACATTTTCAGAAACAAGATTTTTCAGCAGCGTCGTGTCTCAACAGTTTTTTCTATTTCTATTCTCCAAACATTCCTTCAGTGTTTGAAATGATTCTGTTTGGTTTCAACGTTCACTCCGTGAGTCTGTTTGTTTCCTGTCCTGCAGGACCTGAGCGAGGCCGTCCGTCAGATCTCCAGCTTCTTCGGTTTCCCCCTGACGGAGGCTCAGGTGACGCAGATCACAGAGAAGAGCTCCTTCACCTCCATGAAGGAGAGCTCGGCCAACTCCCACGGCCCCATGGGAAACGTCATCTTCAGAAAAGGTGCACGAATTTTGTTTTATAACCAAAATGAAACTGCGATCCTTTGGCTCAATCAAAATCCCATTTAAATTTTTCCTTTTGTTCTTATTATTTTGAATTTAAAGAACTTTAACTGTGCCACGTGTTTTTGTTTCGCGCAGGTGAAGTTGGGGACTGGAGGAACCATTTCACACCTGAGCAGAGTCGAGAGATGGACGAGGCCTTCGACAAACACCTGGCAGGGACCCGGCTGGGAGAGAAACTTCAATACCAACAACACTGTCAGTAGGAAGCAAGGAAGCAGGAAAGGAAGGAGGGAGGGTCTGACACTCGTCCCCTCAGTCAGGCATTAGACGGATCCTTCGCCAACTCGTTTGGACTGAAACACTAACACCACGTCAACATTTAACCATTCTCACCTCAGGCTGTAGGGGGCGTTATCAAAGACAGGAAACACGGCCTGACAGTCTCAGTTCAGGGCCAAATGTCCCACTGTGACTGGTTCAAGGCAACATGGATGATGAAGAAGAAGAAGAAGTGGATCAAGGTTTATTCTCAGTTTTAAAGTCTGTGAAGCTTTGATCTGCAGCATTGAAGAAAGAGTGTCTCAGGTGAAACACAGGAAAACAGAAAGTTATCGATTTTAAACTTTGTCTCTGATGAAACAAACAAGATACGACATGTTGATAAATCAAAGTTTCTCTCAGAGGATTTTTCTTCTCATCAAACAGAAGATATTCATATTTCTTCAAACTGTTTCCTCTCTCGTGCAGCTGAACGTCACCGACGTCTGGATTAAGTCAAACATCAGTGAATGAACATGGGCGACCTGACAGATACCAAAAGTGAAGCTTTGCATTATTTTTCATGAACCCTACCTCCTCCTTGTTAGTAGATGAGACAAGGACCAAACTAAAACACCTCTCTGAAGTTTAGTTCTTTTCTTCTCTCAGTAATTTCACCTGAACATTTAACGTTTATGAAAACTGAGTAAAACTTTCTCAAAGTTTCAAAGATCATTTTAACTCCTGTGTATTAAAGCCCTAGATTTAAACTGTAGTGCCCCCATGTGATCGTATCGACAAGTACATGGTGACAACTGCAGCTGAATGTTTACATCCTGGTTCTTTTTATTCACTGATGTTTGACACCTGATTAAAACAACACTTGAGTTTTCTTTCTTTCTTCAGCTACGTGAACTGATGAATGAATCCTGGACATAACTTTAAACTGTGGCAATGAAGCAAAACTGTGATCAGATTATCTCAAATATACAGTGTACATCATACTTTATATTACACATAGTACTGTACATCACTGAGCAGCATGATGCTGAGACCAATTCTACTTGATTCTGTAAGTTCTCAGAGGTTAACACGGTTCCTGTCTTTATTCGTTCATACTAAGTTTTACTATATATTAATAAAGATGCAATGGATGCTTCACTTCATGCTGGATTTGATTCTAGAGGATGTGGCAATGTTTCATATAATAATAATAATAATACTAATTGTGTAATAAAAATAATAATATAGAATTTGCTCTTTACTTAACTCACATATTTTCTATATTTTCATTTAATATTAAATATCTAGAACTTTGTTAAAAAGACTTTTTTTATATTTTAATGTATAAGACAAACAAATATTTCTCAGTTCGAGTTTTATTTCATTTTATTGAGGAGTCCGGCCCGGAAACAGAAACTCGTTCCTTTAATTTTGAAGGGGCTGACCGGATGTGTGTCACTCTCTAAATGAACCTGTGGTCCTCTCTTCTGGAGGAGTGACGTCATGCTGCTGCCTCCCCGGTGTGTGTGTGTGAGTGAGTCCGACGTGATGACTCCTCCGCACGGTCACAGTTAGACCTTCACCCCGCTGCCGTTCATCCTCCGCCGGTAAGAACCGGAGCCGAGTCCCGGTGCTGATTCAGCGGGGGTTTGATGTCTGAGCTAACTGAGCTAACGTTGGCTAACAGAGCAGCTAACAGAGCTAATATCTGAGCTAATAGAGCAGCTAAAGGAATAGCTAAGTGGGCTAACAGAGCAGCTTATAGAGCAGCTAACTTTGAACTAACAGAGCAGCTAACAGATCAATGAACAGAGCAGCTTATAGAGCAGCTAACTTTGAACTAACAGAGCAGCTAACAGATCAATTAACAGAGCAAATATTAGCCAACAGAGCAGCCAACATAGCAGCTAACTGAGATAGCTTCAGCTAACAGTATTCATTTTGAAATGAATTAGAACAGGAAAGCAAATCCTTGCTTCGAGAAGCTGGAAAAGGATAAATGAAGATAAATAATACACATTTTCCTTGATACCCAGTTTTCTGATTCACGTCTTCAGTTTTCTCTTCCTGTTTTGCAGGTGCAGCGTGATGCAGCAGAAGTTGTGTTCCAGAGGTTGTAGTTCTTTCCTCTTAGAGAGGAATGGCCAGGCCTGCGGCGCCATCACCGACCCCATCGACCTCCCCTTCCGCTGCCCCCGCTGTGACGAGCTGGAGCGCTTCCACAGCCTGGCCTCACTCCGCGCCCACCTGGAGTACCGCCACTCGTACCGCTCACCGGACGTGGACACCAGCGGCTTCAGCATCACCGGCAAACTCCCTGACCCACTGACGGCGGCGATTCCCTGGCATGACATGAGCCTCCCGACACGCAGGGGGCAGCAGAGCACAGGGCGGCCACCTCACGTACGCTCCCTCAGCGACAGCAGGGACAGCGGGTACCTCCACTCCTACAGCTCTGTGAGGAGGCGGACCCAGAGCGTCGGGGTGGGAACGCAGGCAGAGGATGAGGAGGCGGAGGAAGATGAAGAGGACGGAGGATCAGAGGAGGAGGACGAAGAGGAGGAAGATGACGATAGAGACGGCGGCAGAAATGAGGAGGACATTAAAAGGAAAAAGTCAGATGCAGGACACCATCACTTCCTGTTTCCTCCTCTTGCTCATCTTGGACAACCAGCAGATCTGGACCTGGACACGGATCTGGATCCAGACCTGGACCTGGTCGGTGCGTTCAGATTTTCTTACTTCACGTTTTTATAGAAGTGGGTTTTCAGGTCGTTAAATGTTGATCAGAAGACGTTTCAGTGATCGATAATCATGGTGACACCTGCAGTGACTCATTTCTTGTCCTGTAACCACCAGAGCAGAACTACTACTCTGGTCTGGAGACAGCAGCAGCCTCGGCGGCAGTGCATCGGCGACTGGCCAACATCCTGCGGGCGGCCGACAGCACCATGCAGCGGCGGCTGGCCAAGGTGAGCACGGAGCTGGCCCAGACGGACACGGAGCTCCTGTGTGAACGCGCTCACTCGCAGCACCTGGCCCAGGAGAGGCAGGAGGTGGCCGAGCGGGAGCGGTCGTTGAGCCGGCAGGTGGATGTCGCCGTCATGGTGATTGCGGCTCTGAGGGAGCAGCTCAACGCCTCAGAGAATGAACTGGAGCGACGAGAGAGGTGAACGGGCAGCGGCGCTGACTGACTGAGAAACATAGATGATGTCACCTGAGGCAGCATTGGTGTTTGAGATGCATTATGGGTAATGTGGGAGCTAGGTTTGAGGAGCTTTCCTTTAACCTGTCAAGTTGTCTGTGCACGTGCGGGAGACCAATGGAATTATGGGTAATTTGCTCCCAGGACGTGCTCAGTTCACCTCTACACTGAGAAGACAAAACTCTGACAAGGATTTCATACAGTCACAACTGACCTGAAAAAAACCGATAATGCAGACTTGGCCAGATTTAGTCTCTTGTTCCTTATTCTCAGATCAAAGGGAATTATGGGTAATTTTTTTAGGGTTATTGTCGGTATCATCTGTTCACGTTGTTTGTTTTTCCAGGGAGGTGATAACTATCCAGAAGTTTTTGGAAGCAGCGGCTCGACAGGAGACGTGTGGTAAAGTTCGAATCCAGCGCTTCATCGAGGACCTGCTACGGCGCATCGCTCTGGCCGAGAGGCTGGTGGAGTACTACCAGGTTAACGGCAGTCCGCCGCAGTGCAACCACTACAAGGTACAACAACAGAGCACACACACACACACACACACACACACACACACACACACACACACGCACAGAACTTCAACTGGTTCGTTAAAAGTTGAAGAAGTCTTGACTGCTGGTCCTTGAGTCACGTCTCTTGTCTTCTCAGCACCACCAGCAGCCAACTGATAACGGACATCACAGAATCACTAAAAGCAGGTGAGCAACCCGTCGCTCTGTGACATTAAACCAGCTGAGGTCGTAAAGCTGTGACTCAGTTCTTCTCGTCCCCACTCCCCAAAGTTACACAGAGCAGAGTTTGTTTGTGATCATCTCAGGGTGAGGACCATGGTCCATATTCACAGTCAAACATCAAACTGCTGATTTAAGGTTAAGAAGCTGTAACAGCATGTTGTGTGTTCAGCCCATAGACTGTAAACAAAGAGGTTCAACCTCAGGGGATCTGGAGATCTGGTTCATGTGGTTTACACAGACATGTCCATGTTCTCTTGTCATTTCCAGGTCAGCAGGAGGTCCGCTGTCCTCGTCTGGTTTCCACGACAGCAGGACGCCCTTTTCCTCCCACTTCAGCGGCCGTCCTCCGTTCTCCAAACCAGGTGGAGACCGAGACCGGGAGCGGGAGCACATGGAGCGGCTGGCTCAGTCGTCCAGGCTCTTCTGCCGACCCGAACACAGAGACGACATCTGGAACCACCAGCGCCGCCGGTCCGCCGGGTACGAGGCCTAGACATGTAGGGAGACGCCAGGGAGAGGGGGGGTCAGTGGGCTCAACCTTTTTACACAATGACTTGATTTCAGTACGATAATCTGTGGAAAAGTTCAGTAACGTCAAAGTCACAAGGAACAAATCACGTGCTGATGTTATTTTAAAAGTTATCTTGCATTTGATATTTCCCATAGATTATTGAACTGAGGTGAATGTGACTGTAGATAAACTGTCACTGCTCAAACAGAAACGTGCGACAGCTTCTCGTCTTCTGTCAAATTTAACAGCACAAATCCATCAAGTTCAGTTTGTCTCAGTCTTTACTGAAACGGATGTTTGGTTTATTTCCTCTGCTCTTTGGACAAACTGTAGTTTTTATTTCCTGACTGTGAGTGAACAACAGACGAGGTCTGATCGTGGAAACGAGTCATTTACTCAGTGATGCTGACGACTCGTCCTCTCCTCTGGTGGAACCTTCACATCTCAGCCTGCTTCTCCCTCAAACTCCCCGTCAGTCCAGTCATCTTCTTCCTGTCTGTGCTTTTTAAGGTCAAACTGCTGAAATTATCCTGATAGTTAAATGTTTGGAACTTCCTCCACCAACAGACATTTGTGAAGTATTTGAATGAAGTGTAGGTTCATTTAAATATAGAGCGTCGCCCTGTGGCGAGAGAGGAGACGGTGGATTTCCTTTTTCTCGTCAGCTCTAACAGTCAGTGACGGGGACAAGTCCAGAAAGTGGAGCCAATGAAGTTCCTGTATTCTGTGTGATGACCAATGAGTGCAGGTGGGCGTGCATCCAGCTCTCAGCCAGGCTCCACCCCCACTCAAAAAACCCAAGATGGCGCTGGACAAACTCACAAACCGTTGAGTGACGCCTCCTCGCCGCTCTGGTTTGCTCTGTTAGGCACAGACATGACTTTGATGACATCAGATCTGGGTCGAGCTCATTTTTCATGTTGGCTTTCGCTCGAGTGAGTGAGCTTCACGACATGAGGGCCAACACGCACACGGATAACTGTACATAACGTTACATGTTTATTATTTACTGTGAGTTCACTGTTTCCCGACAGTTGGTCCTTCTGTACGCAGCGAACCCGCCCGGCGGTCTGACCCCAGAGCAGGATGTTACACCAGAGATACGGTGGAGGCGAAAATCAATTAAGTATAAGCCACTTAACTCAAAAGGAGCCGTGCAGCCGGTTTGGGAAGGAACGCTTGCGTCCAACATAAACCAGAAGATAGAATCAGTTTCATCTTTCCAGAGCGATTCAGGCCGTGTTAGCCTAGCTTAGCACAAAGACTGGACGGAGAGGGAATCTGCCAGCCTTCATCCATCACTACTCAGTGACGGAACAAGTAGCCTCAAAGATTGAATTCCTCCGAGCCACAGAGCGACGTGTTCCTTCATTACCATGAACGCTTGACGATCAATGAAGAATGAGTAGAACTAACCAGACTTGTTCTTAAATCAAAGCTTCAACCCGTCTTTGTGCTCAAGCTTTGGCGAACTGGAAAATAAAAAAGTTTGGTTTTATCCTCCATTAGATTATTTCCTGATATCAGAAGCCGCGATCATGCAGCTCGACCAAGTTCTGCAGGACACCACACACACAGTATAACGAATGTACCGAGTTAATGTTCTAGCTCAACGCTGAAAGAGACGCTGCGTTTTAAGACCTGACTCTCGTCCCGTCGCTCGTTCAGGCTTAAACTCGCATCCTCGTCGGCACAGAAACGGGTGGAGATTCTCCAACAAACCGAATGACGTTGTATCAAACGCTTTCATCCAAAGTGACTTATCAGTGCCGTGAACACATTCAGTACATCTGCAGTAAATGAGTCGTGGCGGCTTCTTTAACACCATCGCTCCTCTGTTTACACGCCATGTTTTTGCGCTCATCCAATCATAAGAATGTAAATGTAAAGATGGTATTTGGTGTAAAATGTGCCCAGTACTTAGTTTTCGTTGACAGTGTTAATAGATATTTTATATACGAAGCTATTATGTGTCGTCAAGTGGAATTAGTCGTCCTTTAACTTGGCAGAACATTAACCTGAGTCACTGATCATTTTTGTTTCTCAGCATTGGTCCGCAGGTCCTGTAAGCGTCTTTAAATGATGTCACTTTAAGTCTTTCGAGTGTTAAACTTAAACGTCCATCGGAGGATGATTTCTTTCAAGAGAGTTGATTTTATAAAAAAAAAAAAGAGTTGCATCAATAAGGTGTTTAAAAAGTGTTTCATGGATCGTGCAGACACCTTCCAGAGGCCGAGGCGACGTCCACACTGACACGTTTTATTTTTAAATTAAAGTTATCTCCGTCCACGTTTGAACTTCGTGTCGGAAATAATTCAACAGGAAGTCGATTGTCTCTGCAGTTGGTTGATCAGTAACAGAAACTCCTCTGATGTGAGAACAGTGAAGAACGACGACGAGGTGGAACTGTCACTGACAGGAAGTGTTAGCGACGCTCGTATTATTTTCTGTTATTAAGCAACGGACTGCAGAGACAATCTACTTCCTGTTTACAACACATGACCAGTGTGCGTGAATGGTGACGTGACACGTGTGTTAGTGTGAACGCAGCCTGACCAGTGGTCGTGCTAATCATCTATTTTTTATTAAAGTCTAATATATATATATTATATATATTAAAACATTTGAATGTATTTATTGGATGTTGATATTATTGTTCAGCCAGATAATGTTCTGTACTTTTGTTTCTCATCACTTTGAGTTATGATCATTTGTTGTCACCTGATGCTACGTGTTAAATGGAAAACCGTATATATTGAATATAAAGCGTTAGTTATCAGTTCAAAGCTTTGTGGGGGTGAACTGGGATTCGTTAAGGTTTTCATTCCTCTGCTTCTCAACACGTGGAAACCTGATCTGATCGATTCGGACAAATGATCCACAAGGGTGTGAGAGAGTTGAGATCCGTGTGCGATTAACTAGACTTCAGCACCGATGATCTGAAGAGCTGCTGTCGATTAAAAACCCTGAAACAACCGAGAACACAGAGAACTTGAATTTGATTGATTGATTGATTTGAGTCAACTCAACATCCGTCAGACAGAATAATAATAATAACTTGTTTGTTTCTTCCACTGAGTCTGATGGAACCTGTGATCCAAACAGCAGAGGTCACTGAGTCGAAGGGTTTTTATGCAAACAGCAGCACTGACGTGTGAGTGTGTGTTGGTGGGTATCTGGTGTGTGTGTCGGTGTGTGTGTCTGGTAAATGATTTCTGTTGTTGAGTTTCTGGTGCTCAGTCAGAAGTTGGTAGAAGATGCATGATGCAGCCCAACAACTACTACATATGTAGCTATTGTGTTACTGTGAAAGCATGCTCCATATGTAGCCAAGAGTACTTGTAAAATACTGTTATCTTGTACTATGTGTACTTTTGTAGCAGAGCGAGGTCTATTTTAATGGTGTTTGAAGGAGAGTTGCACTAAACCAGCCGAGGGCACTTAGCGTGAAGCAGTTGGGTTTTACATGACGGGGAGTTGTGTTCTGGACAATCAGCACGGTTCACGCACAGGTCTGGAAAAGAAACTTTATTCCTTCTGTGGAAAATGTGCAGGATCTTTGGAAGGAAACAGAAACAGAGACGAGGGTGAAAACTTAATCGAACAAGTTATTTCGTAACTTTCCTCCTTTGCGTCGGTGGAGATGAAGTGAGTTTTATGTTTGAACCTCCCTGAGTTCGTCATGTTTGTCTGTAGGGATTTCGTTTGCAGAAGTGATCTCTAGTTTGTGCCTTCACTCCAAACCTCTGTCGTCTGTATAACACTGTGCAAAATGCAATACTGTGAAGAGCTGGAAACGTTTTCTGTTCTGTGTGGAAACCAGAGATTAAAGAACAAACATGACACCAGACTTCGTGTTGTCGTCGTTGCTCTTCAGAGATGTTTCTGTCTCCAACAGCAGGAAAACAAAGACGAGGAGGAAGCTGTGATTTAACGTTGCAGTACTCACAGACGACAACACGATGTCACCACAGTCTCATTCACACTGTTGGTGTTTCTGATGCTTCAGGAATCTGTAAATCCACAGTTTGTGATTTATACACTTTCACTGACTCACTGATCTGTAGACAACAATATATGTGGATTATAAAACTGCAGTTAAATGATCTTTTATTACTTTTTACTAGAGGAAACGTTATTAAACCACACGAGACCAACACCCCCCACACTGCCCATATTCACACTCAGACATTCGCAGGTTTGAGCACAAACGATATTTGTCAAATGAAATTCTGCAGCATTAAAGTATAAAATCGACTGACGTAGAAGAGAAATCATAAAAACCTTTATTCCCTCACTTCGTGTTAGAATGCTCGGGGCTCTGAGGACGGGGAAAGAGACGAGGGTCTCAGTTCGTTTCTGCCCGAGAGCCTCGGAGTGCAGAACATAAGGAAGTGATTACCATGACAACACAGTTTTTTTTGTTTGTGGTTATTTTCTCAAGTCCAAATTCTCCTGAGGGAAAAGACACAAATATGTTGAAGTGATAAAACTCCACAGTTTTTTACTCAGTCGTGACTAAACTAACAAAATGATGTGAAAATGTCCATCTACAGCCTGTTTGTCCGTCCTGCTCCTCCTCTCGTCTCCGAGTCTCTGACATGGAAGGTAGTCCAGTATTTGTGTGGGGGTGACCGAACAGGAAATTGTCTGAAATGGAAACAAAATTCTGCCGTTTGAAGACGAGAAACCAGAGAAAGACTCAATAAGATAAATGTCAGATTCATTATGATAAATGTCAACATCAGTAAAACGTTGTGTAACATCCTGTTAAATGTTCAAATATAAATACATGAGTGTTTGTGCTCCCATCACCGAGGTTGGACTTTTTAGGTCAACAGAAGTTCAGATATATGCAAATGTGGGCAATGATGAGGACGTTCTGCAGGAGAGGAGCTCTGTTCAACTTTACAGAACTTTTACATTCACTAAAAACAAAAAGAAAAATGATGAGTAAATATTAGATTCAGCTGAGACGACTGTGTGACGAACATTAAACTAGAATCCTTGACATCACGACCTTCACATGAGCAGCTTCACCTGATTTCCTCACTTTAAAAATCTCTAGAAAACACATTTTTATTTTTGTCCTTTTCTCTTTTTCCATCTGATTCTTCAAACCATCTGTGCATTGGGAGAAAAATGAACCTGAGGCCACAACAACTGGTGATGTTACGGCTCCTGGCTGCCCCACAGCGTGTCAATAAATACTGAGAGCTGGTGTTGATCTTTCATGGAGCGAGTAAACACGATAACACTCTGACGTCACGCAGAGGCTCACACAACGCTGGCGTCCTCACGCTTGGGCCGTGAAATCATCGCTTTGACGTCTCTGCTCAGCAATAGATGTTTTCTCAAAACCCGTCGCACGCCTGTATCAGGGTGAGCATCTGCAGATCGTCCCCCTGCGGGCCGGGCATAGTCTGAGGCCATGTGGGCGACAGATAACAGGTTTCTGTGAGCAGACACACGGCTGAACGTCACAGAGCTGTTGTTTCACCGATAACAAGCAAAGGACGACACCTTTATCCAAAACCACCAGAGAAACTAGCAGCAGCTTTTATTGAGCGGTTTTTAGACTCGTGCGCTACATGACCAATCAAACACATGATCGTGCTGAAGTAAAAGTTATTGATGCAGTTCCCGGGTCAACACTTTGTTTGTGGGGTTAACTTTGCTTCCACAGAACGGCTGAGTTGTGTGTGATGTCAGCGGCTGCATGTGAAGTTTTCCTGTGGGATTCTCCGGCTTCCTGTCTAAGCCCTGTGGACCCAGGCCTCTGTCACAAAACACATTTGGATCCACTCAAGTCGGAAGAACGACGGCACGCAAACCTCCGATCGGCCTCGTTCAGCGTTCACACACAGACTCAGGGTCCCTGCACAGACTCAAAATTAAAAGTGGAACACAAGAAGAGAAGAAACGGACTGATTATCTGATATGTGATTATCGATCATGTTTCTGTAAAGTTGAACAACACGTGACACTTTTTAAAAACCACAGGAACTTTCCACTGGAACCAGGAACCTGTGCATGAACTTGAGCTTCCACCTCATCCACCAGGGTCTGAATTAAATAAATCTGTTAAACCCCCGATATGTTGCTGATTGGGGGGGGGGGGTAACGATGTTACACGTTAATTGATCGTAATATTTTACTTTCATCTGTATCGTCTTCGTCGGAGAAAAAAGGTCAAAAACCAAATCCGAGACAAACTTGTAATAATTGACGTTGTATTGATGAGATGTTTCACGCTGCAAAGCATCCTGGGAACTGCAGTCATCTAACTTTTTATGTTGTTTGACCTTTGACCTTTAAATCAAAGAGCCAGATGTTTTCTAACACAGTTGTTGATGCGAGAGGAAGAATTTCACATCAGTGTCTCTACAACTTTATCAATTTTAGCCTCCGAGACGACAGCAAACCTCAGAGTCCGAAGTTTACACACAACTGCTGCTGTTTACTGTTGTGTTATAAATATACAAGGCTGTGTGTGTGTGTGTGTGTGTGTGTGTGTGTGTGTGTGTGTGTGTGTGTAATTCATCCTGTTTATTTGAATTGGAGGACGACCTCCTGGACGCAGGGCTTCCACAGTTTGGCTCGACATCAGGGCTAAAACCGTCTGAGCTCTGAATCACGCCGTCTATTTTCAGCCTGCTCCCCCGTCCTGATGAAAACAACACGTAACTTCAGGAGAACCGCGTCGTCACGGCTGCAAACTCACTGTGGCGTGTTCTGGACGGACGACTGAGGCCCTGGTGTCACGTCGTGAGGAGGTGGGTGTCGGACAGAGTTGTTTTTCAAGACCCTGGCTGAAGATTGCTTCGTGGGAGCAGGTGACATGTCGAAGGACGGAAAGATGTTCGAGTCCTCGTGATCAGAAGGCCTCAGCAAAAATACTGTTTCTATTGTGAGCGTAGAAAAGTCACCACCAGGGCGACGGGTGTCACACTGGTTCTGATTGATGACGAACACTTCGCATGGTCAATTTAATTAGTAACAAATAAGTCGTTCAACATTTAAAGGCCTGGTAGGAGGGTTTAAAGGGATCTGGTCACAATCTGCAACCTGACCACTAGATGGCACTAAATCCTACAGACTGGTCCTTTAATGATTAACACTCTATTAAATAAACCGTAAATAAAGTAAAGTGAAGCCAAATCATCCTGATCTCCCCGTCATGACTGACAGCTGACACTGACTCCTGATTGGCTGGGTGGGTGTGTGGGCGGGACCTTGATACCACGGCTGATAACTTCTGCACAGACTTTGACTGGAAAAGCGCAAGATGGCGGCGTTCATAGAGACCAGATATATTCTTTGGTGGGATTCACAATCTGACCACAAGACATCACATGGGTCTGAATATTTGTCTCCCACCCACGACTTCCTGTTTCTCTCTGCTTTGATTTCAGCAATAAACACAAATAACTGTGTTTGTCGACAAATTCCCCCAAACAAGGTTTGTTTCATCGGTTTACATGAACGGACTTGTTGTCGCTCTCCTCTGATGAGCATGTGTGGGTTTGTGTTTCCCGGGAGAAACGTCCAAATTAACTTCCTACGTCTTTATAAGCAAGTGTCAAACACAAACACCACGACGAGTGAGTCACGCTCTCGTCCATGAGTCATTGTTGACGACACGGAGGCTGAAGTTCCTCCACAGCAGAGTCTTTATCCACTGAGCTGCAGAGAGTCACTGAGCCTTATTACTTATAACTGAGAGTGTTCTCTGTCAGAGCGGCTGATGTTTACAGATGTTCACTCTGAGGCCAGAGAGCAAGGTGAAACACTCTGGTGCATGCTGGGTAACGTAGTTCTCTGCAGACTCCCGTTGTGACCATTGATACTGAAAATAAAAAGTGACTGTGAATAAAACCTGAGCAACAACGACTCTGCTCCACATGTGAAGGACACATGATGCTGGTCAGAGCAGCAGGGGTCCACGAGCTGACTTCATTTCCCACAATGCAGCAGGTGTAACGCGCACAGAGCGGCGTGGTGCGGACGTGTTTGGCAGCAGGTCAACAATGGAAGAGTGAAACTCGAGAGAGTGTCTCAGAGGGTGAATGTCTGCGCTGACGGATGTTTCATCTTCATTACATGTGAAACATCTTCTGTCCGCAACGAGAACAACTCGTCACAACAAGCGAGTGGACCAATGAGCGAGGAGATAAGCTCCGCGAAGAGGAGGCCAGAGTGCCGAGCTCCCACTCCGCTCTCATTTCTGGGTGTCGTCTAAATCTGCCGTGCGTGTGTGTGTGTGTGTGTGTGTGTGTGTGTGTGTGTGTGTGTGTGTGTGTGTGTGTGTGTGTGTGTGTGTGTGTGTGTGTGTCACCACCCACAGGCACTCAGACCCGTGAATGATTGGACCGCGGAGTGAGCCATCCCTCCACTTGACGATCTGTGCAGCTAGCAGCAGTGCTAAGCTAACCAGCGGTCGGTGGAGTCGCGGTGACCGGGCAGAGTCGTTCCTCCTCCGGTATGATGCCAGGTGACAGCGACATGAGCTCCATCGTCCAGAGAATCGCCCACCAGGCTCTCGTGACGTTCCGCAGCCCGCCCCGGGTCGGAGGGGCCGACGCCGGGAAGTGTTTCCTAGAGAACCTCGGGAAGCTCAAGAGCCTGATGACGGAAGTGCGAGCGGCGGACCTGAAGCTCGTCCCGCGGAGAGCCGAGGACAGCCCGCCCGGTGTGGCCCCTCCGCTCCCCTTCCACCACGGAGCGCCCCCGGTCACCTACATGCACATCTGCGAGACGGAGCGCTTCAGCATGGGGGTGTTCCTGCTGAAGAGCGGCGCCTCCATCCCGCTGCACGACCACCCGGGGATGCACGGTGTCCTCAAGGTCCTGTACGGGAAGGTCAGGATCCGCTGCTTCGACCGGCTGGAGCGGCCGAGCGGCGGCGGCTCCACCGCGGCGCCTCCGCTCCCAGCGCCGGCCCAGGTGGGCTCTCTGCGGCGCTCCGTGCTCCGCTCCACCGGGGAGTACACGGAGGAGAGCGGGCCGTGCGTCCTCTCCCCTGACCGGGACAACCTCCACCACATCGACGCTGTGGACGGCCCCACGGCGTTCATGGACATCCTGGCCCCGCCATACGACCCGGACGACGGCAGGGACTGTCACTATTACCGGGTCCTGGAGGCGGATCCCGGGGAGCAGAAGGAGAAGGAGCTCTGGCTCATGGAGATCTCGCAGCCGCCGGATTTCTGGTGCGGAGGAGAACCGTACCCGGGCCCGGCGGTCTCCCTCTGATCCGTCCGATAAACGTCTTCTTTTCTCGGCCTGGTTCAGTGACCTCGGACAAACTGTGGTTAAATGTGTGATCCATGTGTGGAGCCGGGCCGAGCCGGGCCGGGCCGGGCCGGGCCGGGCCGAGCCGAGCCGGGCCGAGGGTCAACACCTCCTGAATGTATCTGTGCAGGTGGAGGGAACATCAGGTGACCTCAGTGTCTGTGCTGCAAAGACTGAATTCAAATTATAATCACACTTCCTCCATCAGCTTCATGCACTAAAGCTCCTCAGCCTCCATCACAAAGGGAATCAAACCATTTTCATGAAGCGTTTCTGCTCCTTCATCATTCATCCACTGAATCTGGGTTTTTCATAGTTTAGTGTATTTTCAGTCAGAGTCTTGTAGCTGAGGTCACCTGGACGTCTGCTGTCCTCCGCACGTCCCGGATCCTGTGTGAGTCCATGAGAAACTGTAGAAATGTTTCATCTCCAGGTTAAAGGGTTCAAAAACAGAAGACATCACCAAGATTGGACTTTGAGGACATGAATATGTAAAAAACAACAACAAAAAGGCCCCTGAGAGGTTTATTGATGCCAAGAAATGAAGGAGTGATGATGTGCAGGGGCCTGATGCTGCGTTCGAGAAGAGTCGCTGCTGCAAGTTTCTAATCCAACAAAAATCAGTTGAGAGTTTCTGCGGAACCCTGACGTCTAATTTAAAGCATCACACTGTGACCTTTAGATGCACTGCACAACCTTAGACTGACCCATGATGTCCATTGGTAAAATGGTAACATTTAGACGTCCTGCATGAAAAAAACACTGAGTTATTTGGGTAATTATACATTTGTCTGGGATTTCCAGATGTGTGGCTGCTCCTGAGCTGAAATGTCTCTGCTGCTGCTGGTGGAAGTTTTCCCGGACCACTGAGGTGGAGGCGTCCATGTGTTCAAACCGTCTTCCTGCTCGAGGTTTTGTCCTGTTTGTTTGTCGGATGAAAAAACGTGTGAATCTTCAGGTTTATTCTTTAGTTTTGACTGAAAATCATCTAAAGCTGCAGGTTTTCTTGTGATTAGGACTCAAGAGTTTGCTCCTCAGGACTGTTTGTGATTTGCTGACTGATTGTTTGTAAAGCTGTGCACTAATTTCCCATGTTTGAAAAGAGACGTTTTCCCTGTTCGCTTGAGCTCCAGCGTCGGATTAAGAATCATAAAGTTGTTCATGTCACAGTTTGAGTTTTTTTGATTTAATCAGACGATTGAGGAGAATCTGGAGCTGTTTTCAGACTTGAAATATCTGGAGAATAATGTGTGGACATGTTGTGTAGACATGTTGTGTAGTCATGTTGTGTAGACATGTTGTGTAGTCAGTGTGTGTGTAGCAGATTGTCGACTCGTTCACAACAACAGGAACATGTGGGTAACAAGGGGTGGAGCCTGTAGAGCAGCAGGAGGCGGGACATGACGTCTTAACTCCGCTGTGTAAAGATCAGTGTTGTTGTTTACAGCTCGTCCACACGGCGTCGGCCCTCATCACCAAAACATCTGGAACCTCCTCGTCTTTCCAAGTTGACGTCTTCCTCTTCTACGTGTCCGGCTCCTCTTCTTCATCCTGAGACATTTGTGTTCTTCAGTTTCACGTCCGTCACGTGTTAGAAACCTCAGAGACACGCCCACTCGCTCACTGAGAAGGTTCCAGATGTTTTACCAGAGGCTGCAGGAGAAGATCCAGAACACGTCCAGAGACACTGACTCCGACATTTGTCCTCACACACAGAACATGTGAGGAACATGTCCAGACTTCAGTTCAGGTCTGAAAACAGCTTGAGGGTTTGATTTATAATAATGGAAAGAAACTGCTACTTAATTTAATAAATGTAATTTGCTACTAAAAGAAATCAGCACTTAAACGTTAAATAATATAAAAGTGCAGTGAAGCTCCAGAGTAAAGAACTTAGAGCCACGTGAAGAGCTCAGCTCGTGAGATGTGGGAGACTTTGAAATGAGAAGTGATTCATCTTATATTCTGTTTTATTTTTGAAAATTGTTTAAAACATATTCAGAGTTGCTGCATGATTGAATTTGTGAACAGTGAAGTCGGATGTTCTGAACGTTGAATCACAGACGACAGGTCCTATAATCAGCTCTTTAAATCAGACCTGAGAATCTGATTCTGTATCCATGTTTCTGCCATGAAGATTTTCTCTGTTCATATAAACCGTGATGTTTATTTTGCTTAAACTCGTCGTCTCCTTCTTTCAACGTCTCCGCCTGTTTTCATATCATCAGTAAGTAATAAATCCAAACTGATCAGAAACATGAACAAACATCAGAGATAAGAACGAGCTGAAACCACAGAAACATCTTGACAAACATTTATTTAATGTCTACTTTGATTCTTTAGCTTGGTCCCATCTGCTAACATGGAGGAGGAGGGTTTATAACCTAAACTGCAGCCAGACACCAGCTGGATGTTTATTTACAGTCTGTGGTTAAATGTAATTCGACAATATGAATCATTAGAGAACCAATGTGTAGGAGTTAGTACCATCTAGTGGTGAGGTTGCAGATTGCTGGTTTCAGACTCTTTAGCAGTGGCTTCACTTTCCAGACCCAAAGTTTACGTCTGTTTTATAAAGAGTCTGTTTGTTTGTGTCGTCTGAAGTGAAAGCAGCAACTGAGAAGAACATTTATTTCCATCGACAACAAGCATCGGTCGAGCACAAGAGAAGTTTGTTTTCATAAAAGTTACAAAACACAAAACCAGGAGTTTCTCTCTCTCTCTCTCTCTCTCTCTCTCTCTCTCTCTCTCTTTACAAATATCAACAGGTTTGAAAAACATAAACACAAATAAACACATCTGTCCAGAACCTTGAGATGATCAGGCAGCAGTCTGATGAGACCCAAACCAGGTAACGTTCTGTGTCTGACGATGACGTAAACTCTCCATCAGGACTAAATTAAATTCTATTATCACACAAAAGAAGATTTTCTTTAATCAAGTCATTTTCCAGCCAATGACGTTTTCCCTGACGCTGCCTTTCCACCAACATGGAGCAGGTTCTGGTTCACACAACAATTTAAAAGCATTTCAACCCAGAAATAGATAAATTAGCTGTTGACCCAGGAAGTGGATCCTCATGTGGAACCATAGATTGTAAATAAAAACCAACAACTCCACTTCCTGCATTGAACAGAAATGAAGCCAAAATATTTCAGATGCAAACACTGCCATCTTGTGGTGATGATGTCATTTGCAGTCAGAGTCTGTGCAGAAGTGATTGCGTATCGAGGTCCCTCCCACACATATCCTCAAACCAATCCTCAGTCAGTGTCAGCTGTCAATCATGACGTCTCCGTCTGTTTTTATATCATCAGTAACTGATTGAACCAAACTGATCACAAACACTCGAACAAACATTTATTTAACGTCTACTTTGAGTTTTTAGTTTGGTCCCATCTGCTAACATGGAGGAGGAGGGTGTATGACTGCAGCCAGACACCAGGGGGCTTCATTTTCAGGGAGCCGTCATGTCGTCCATCTTTATTTAGTCTGTGTTATGAACCAACAACTTATGACATCATCGTTTGAGTGTTTTTATGATAATACCCTTGTGACATCACAGTGTCTTGGGTCATTCGGGAACAAAACTTTAAAACATGAATGATTTCAGCTCTTTATCGTCACAACAGTAGAAAATACTGTTCATCTTTAGAAAAGTTCTTTTTCATTCAATCTTAACAAGAGAAGATGTTTGGATTCACTTAAATTAGAACTGACAGAATATTCAAGGCAGAAGATGAGATGATAAAAAACCAAGTATCAGAGTTCTCGTGTTTATTATTGTAGTTTTCCAGTGAAACTCTTGAGCCTCACTCATCTGCAGGACGTTGGTCTGAAGTGTGGTTGAAACCCTGAGAGCGTGAAGCACGATGCCTTGCCACAGGGCACTACGGTGAGCTGAGTCCTGGCTCCACCTGTTTGTCTTTCAAACCAAATTTCTGGATTTCACTGAACTGAAGCCACAAATGTTCAGTTTTCACTTTGGAGGAAAATCAAGCTTCTGAATCAACAATGATAAATAATGAATTCTGTCTGATTTCTGAGGTTGTGATTCCAAACAACTTTCTACTGAGAACAAAAAACTACATATTCAGACCAGATGTGGCTCAGACAGAAAGGACCAGAGGACCAGAGGACCTGAGGACCAGAGGACCTGAGGACCTGAGGGCAAGAGGACCTGAGGACCTGAGGACCAGAGGACCTGAGGACCTGAGGGCCAGAGGACCAGAGGACCCGAGGGCCAGAAAACCAGAGGACCAGAGGAACTGAGGATCTGAGGACCAGAGGACCAGAGAACCAGAGGACCTGAGGACCAGAGGACCTGAGGACCCGAGGGCCAGAGAACCAGAGGACCCGAGGGCCAGAAAACCAGAGGACCAGAGGAACTGAGGAACTGAGGATCTGAGGACCAGAGGACCAGAGAACCAGAGGACCTGAGGACCAGAGGACCAGAGGACCAGAAAACCAGAGGACCAGAGGAACTGAGGAACTGAGGACCCGAGGACCAGTGGACCAGAGAACCAGAGGACCTGAGGACCTGAGGGCCAGAGGACTAGGACGCGGAGGTCCTCTTCTCTTTCTGCCGCAGGTGAATCTTCATGTGTCGCCTCCTCTCGTCGCTCCGGGCGAACTTCCTCCCGCACTGGTCACAGGAGAAGGGTTTCTCTCCGGTGTGCGTGCGGATGTGCGTGGTGAGGTGGTCGCTGCGGCTGAAGTTGCGCATGCAGATGCGGCACTGAAATGGTTTGTGGCCCGTGTGGATGCGCAGGTGCCGGCTCAGCTCGTCCGACCGAGAGAACCTGCGGTCGCAGCTCTCCGCCGGACACGGGTACGGCCTCTGGTGCACCGGCGTCTTGCTGGGCCGGTTCGGGTATTTTCTGGGTCTCAGGATCGGCCTCAGAGGGAGGCTCTGGTGGCTGGGGAAGGCGGCGGCCATCGGACCATCGGAGGCTGGTGAGGGCGCACCGAGCGTAAAGTTCCTGATGGTGTTGAGAGGCGTGAGAGGCGGAGGCATCCTGAGGGAGTCCAGCGGATACGGGAGGGATTTCCTCTCGGGGAAAGCCGCCTGGATGTCTCTCTGGCAGCTCTGCGGGTAGAAGCCTCCGTAGTCCGGCATGATGGAGAGCAGCGCGGCGCCGTCAACGGTCGGTTTGGGCGCAGAGTTGTAGGATGGAGGCGCGTGGTACGTCGCCAGGTATCCGCCCGAGGACTGGTCCGGGTACATGTCTGCGCTGCACGAGTAGGAAGGAGCCGGATGGGGGTGGGGGTGTGAATGTGGGTGAGAGTGAGGGTGAGGGGGCGCGTACATGTGGCTGATGTCCGGCTGACCGTGCGCCATGGCACCGTCCCCCGTGTCCGCTGCCTCTCCCCCTCCTCCTGCGTAAATATCTGGAGATGCTGGAGTCGACCCGGGCACGGAGGTCGGGTCAGGGGAGACGATGTCAGCGCTGACCACGTTGATGACGTCCTCCGGTGTCCACGGTCCTCCTGCGCTTCTGGACTCCACCGAGAACTTCCCAGAAAACGCCACTGGGTGCGTGCGTAAAGTTGCCACGTACTGCGCCAAGTCACCGTGGAGCTGCAGCTCAGGTGCGCTCCTGTCGTCCAGCAGAAGATCACCTGAGACAGGAGGGAAACACGGCCGGTTAGAGACAGAGTGGGAATAAAGGATCGACTTACATTCGATGACATGGTTCGTACTTTACGCACAAAACTTCCCTGAATCATCTTTTTGAAATGATCTCCAGAGCAGATTCTTACCATCCTCATCAGGTTTCCCGTCATGCTCTTCGACCTCCTCTTTAAAAAACCCTGACCTGTGTGACGTCAACTCTCCCTCCGCCATGTAAACATCTTTATTCACTAAACTGTCCACGACCCTGAGAGACGCAGGAACCTCACCCACCAACTTTACGCTCATTGTGTCCTGGAGACTCGGATGAGTCCGGATCAGTTTTTATAAAGCTGCTGCTCCTCTGACTCCATCGTGATGAACATCCCCTCTGAGGTAAACAGCTCCTGAAGCCGCTCTATGGTTTTAAAGGGGATCTCTTTGTGTCCCGTTGCGTCATTGACCAAATATGGACTTAAAAAAAAAAAGGAGCGAGGACTCCAGAAATAGGTCTGGAGCAGCAGATCGTGACGACACGTGGGAACAGAGAAAATCACGTGTTTGAGTTGAAATCAGGAATAAAAATCTGCTCCAGCGTGAATGGAGGTTATGATTTGATCGAGCACGTGCTGCTCTCTCCTGCTGCGAAGGGAATTCAAGCTCCATCAGTTCCGGTGTCTCTGTCTCCATAAAAGGTTCCTCCGGTGAGAGCAGCTCTTTAAGGACAATATCCGGAGATGATCCCACTCACTGACTCCTCTGTTCTCTGATTCCGATGCAGTGATAAGTGTTTGAATCAACACAACCACATTTTAAAACAACTTTCCATCAGATGAGAAGAAGCAGAGCATCGCTCATCATCTCCACCGAGTCCCAACAGTGTTTCACTGATTCTCTCCTGCAACTCACTGGAAGATATCAGTCCTGAAGCAACGAGATGTTTACTTCATTAATTATTCTCCCAGAAATCAGTAAACATGTTGGAAGACGCTGCTCAAGTTTAAAGAAAGTGATAAAACCCTGAAGAAGATCAGCACCAGCTTCACCAGCTTCACCAGCTTCATCAGCTTCACCAGCTTCATCAGCTTCACCAGCTTCACCAGCTTCACCAGCTTCACCAGCTTCATCAGCTTCACCAGCTTCACCAGCTTCATCAGCTTCACCAGCTTCATCAGCTTCACCAGCTTCATCAGCTTCACCAGCTTCACCAGCTTCACCAGCTTCACCAGCTTCACCAGCTTCACCAGCTTCATCAGCTTCATCAGCTTCATCAGCTTCATCAGCTTCACCAGCTTCATCAGCTTCATCAGCTTCATCAGCTTCATCAGCTTCACCAGCTTCACCAGCTTCATCAGCTTCACCAGCTTCACCAGCTTCATCAGCTTCACCAGCTTCACCAGCTTCACCAGCTTCATCAGCTTCACCAGCTTCACCAGCTTCACCAGCTTCATCAGCTTCATCAGCTTCATCAGCTTCACCAGCTTCACCAGCTTCACCAGTTTCATCAGTTTCACCAGCTTCATCAGCTTCACCAGCTTCACCAGCTTCATTAATGTGTGATCCTGCTGAACAACTCACAAACACCTCGTTTAATGTTCTGCATCGTGAACCTTCTGGTCTGTTGATGCACTGAGGTTTCTGTGTGTGTGTGTGTGTGTATGTGTGTGTGTGTGTGTGTGTGTGTGTGTGTGATGTTGATGAACTGCTGACCATCGTTGATTCAAAGCTTCAGGACTTTGTGTTCTTCTAGTTTTCTGAGCTGAAGAGAGAAATCCAGACGTTTGAACTCAGGATTTAGATTCTGAAGCTTCTGCTGATCTCAGATCTGTGGAGACGAGCAGGAGGACGGCAGCTCTCGGAGCCTTTTGAACGCCCACTGGTACAAAAATGTTGGTGTGTATTGTCGTTGTGTGGCGAACCGCCCACCCTGTGGCAGATGGGGGTTTGGTGTGTCGCACACACACACACACACACACACACACACACACAGGGAAACACATGCACACACTTAGAAAACACACTCTTTCTGGCGCTTCGACTCATGAACACTCCCACACAAACACACACACACACACACACAAACACACACAAACACACAAACACACACACACACACACATTCACACACAAACACTCACACTCTAACACACACACACACTCTAACACACACACACACACACACTCTAACACACACACACACACACACACAGGGAAACACATGCACACACTTAGAAAACACACTCTTTCTGGCGCTTCGACTCATGAACACTCCCACACAAACACACACACACACACTCACACTCTAACACACACACACACTCACACTCTAACACACACACACACACACTCACACTCTAACACACACACACTCACACTCTAACACACACACACACACACACACTCACACTCTAACACACACACACACACTGCTCCATGGGGACGGTGCCCTGCTTCCACCCTTCGCCTACGCTCCTCCGAGCCGCCGAGGCTCAGGGGGGTTCGTGGTTTTGTGTTTGGTGGCTCTGGGTGTCAGCCGGGGGTCCGGCGGCTCGGCAGACCCCACCACGCCGATTAATCATCTGTCACATGCCGGTTTTGTTAATGTGGATCTTTGTCTTCGCCCTGAAACGACGCTCGGGTCGAGTCGGGCCTGCTCGCTGCCGGCTGCCGTCCTTTCCAATTCTGAAACCGAGCGACGTCGTGAACCAACGAAAACCATCTAACGTCTGTTTCTTTCTTCACACCGAAGCTTTTTTTAGATGCGGTCGTCATCTGCAAATCATGTGACCTCTGACCCCTCGTATCACCTCAGTCACATGAACCTACAGCAGCTTGTGTCTCCTGCTAACTGCAGCTAGCTGCTACATCCACTCTCTAAAAAACATGAAGCTGGATTTTAAAATTAGTTAAGTGATTAAAAAACAAATGAATGTTTCTCCTCAGTAAACTTTTTAACATCATCTCAGTGTTTCTGCTGTTGCTCTTTTGAAAACATCCGTTTTTGTAACGTTTCCCACCAGATTGGTCTTCGTCGCTGTAACGTCCTGATTTCTCTGAACGCATCACGAGTATCTTTACTTCACTTTTCTTTGACTGAAGCGAAAACTTAAATTCTCTCAGGAGAAAAAGTCTCGTTCTGACAAACGAGTCTTCGTCCTCTGAAACATTCGACCAGACTCTGAATCGCTTTGTTCAACAAAAGACGCGGAGACTTTAAATAAACGCCATAAATCACGTGAATTTCCTGTCACGACTCTTTTCACATCGGCTGATGACTCAATCCTGGATTTTCCTGCAGCGAACGATGGAATTAAATCGTATTTAAACTCAGAGTTCCTTCATGAAGGAGCAGAAATAAAGGTTTGATAAACGTTTCCTGAGGAAACTAAGATTTAACTGTCGGTGTTAATTGAACTCGGTCGGACACACGAGATCTGGTTCAGAGGTTTCGGAGGTGTTGGGGGACGATGACCTCACTGAGCATCAGTGGAAGCGATTGCATATTCATGGGAAATGTATTGACTGCTGAGCGTGTGATAATAGACAGACACATCAATGAGGCAGTGAATCCCTCCATCATTATCTGTGGGAGCAGGAAGTGTCGCCTGCTCGTCCACTGAACGTTGTGTCGAGAAGGAGCCGGTTTTCAAATCACACATTTCACAAAGAACCACTGCAGAGTTCGGACACGTTCGGAGATCAGTGAATCACACTCGACGGGTCGAAGAGACAAAATCAAAGAGAAGTAGAGAAAAGACTGAAAACTACACGTGTGTTGTTTCAGGAGGATTCTCCGTCAGAAGCTTCAAAGTAAAAGCAGCGTTGTTCATATAAAACAGGAACAACTTGAATATATACTATTGTGTTTCTGTATCATTCAAAGTACTCACACTAAAGTATTTCATCTTCTGACGTATCGAGGCCTCGTGTTGACTCTTCTGGAATTATCTAATCTTATCTTATATTATCTTATCTTATCTTATTTTATCTAAACTTATTTTATCTAATCTTATAAATACTGAGGGTTTTCTGTCTTTAGTTTCCATGTTGGATTCATGTTTAAGTCACAGCAGCTCAGATTTTCTACTTCCTGCAGAAACTTCAATTAAAACAATTCATACAAGAAATTTCATGAAGAAAAGAAAAAGACCTAAAACTAATGAATCTTTATTTTCATCATGAATCAATCAGCTGATTATTTCACTCGTTGATTCATTAATTGATGAATCGTTTTCTAGAGCTTGAAATGTTTTGTCCAAAGATCCGAGAGATATTTTTCTGTTCATGACGAAGTGAAGCAGCAAAGATTCACTTGAACAAAACTTCTGGAAAAAATATCTCAGACACTCGAGAGCATTTTAAAAATAATCAGTGAATCTCGGATCAATCAGCTGACGGATCAACAAGAACCATAAAACAAAACACTAACACATTTACGACTCACTCTGAAATCCTCCTGCTCCTCCGTCAGGGGTCCCACCAAGACGACGTCCGCTGGGGCCTCCTCCTCCTTCTCCTCCTCGCTCTCCAGAGAGATGGACGGAGAAAGAGAACCAGAGAGAGAGAGAGAGAGAGAGAGAGAGAGAGAGAGAGAGAAAGAAATATGATGGAGAAGAGCCTGAGATGCAGCCGGAGGTGAACGGAACTCAAACCCTGTGCGACCACAGAGTTACCCGCTCCTCTGGGTTTGTGGCTCGGCCCCGGAAAGGGTCATCGTCACCCGGGGTCTGAGTGGGCCGTCGATGACAAAAAGAGAGAGAGAGAGAGAGAGAGAGAGAGAGAGAGAGTGGGGGGGAGAAACAATACGATTGTTCCCAGCTCACTTTGCTTCCACCCTCACAGTTAAAATTGTTATGCTAATGAAGTGGATTTTTCTCCGGACAGCAGAGAGATGTTTCTGTGACGGGGCGTGGGAGGCCGGAGGTGTTCGGGTCAGCCGCGGAGCTCTGCCTCGTCCCGGAGCAAGGCAGCTGCTGCTCAGCACGCCAAGACGACAGCAGTGACGAAGATGATGCTGAGGATGAAGCTCAGAACCGTTTCCCTCTGTGATGTTCCTCAGATGAGAAGACATCAGGTCGTCTCTGGTGACCTTTGACCCCTTGAACCAACCTCAGTCACCGACGTGATGAAACCTCGAGCATCTGAAGTGGGAGAATAAAAGTTTGAATCTTATTTCGGGGCAAAGTTTCAGACATGACGGTGACTCACTGCCGAGACTCGGAGTTGAGTTACTGTGACGGTTGAAAGTCTCTTTTCAACAAAGGGCCGCTCGTTCTGCTGCTGTGATGTTTACACGGAACCAAACAAAGACACCGTGACGACGCTGCCGAGGACCTGACCAGTACATGTTACATCACATGTTACATTACATGTTACATTACATGTTACATCACATGTTACATTACATGTCGTGATGTCAGACTCAGGAACAACACGGAAACATTTGCAAACTGTAAAAGAGGCCGAGGCCACAACAAAAAGTGTGTGTGTGTGTGTGTGTGTGTGTGTGTGTGTGAGTGTGTGTGTGTGTGTGTGTGTGTGTGTGTGTGTGTGTGTGTGTGTGTGTGTGTGTGTGTGTGTGTGTGTGAAGGGGTTGCCAGAGCAGAAAGGGCAACCCCCTCGTCCTCGTCAGGGCTGAGTGGGCGGACGGTCCAGATGGATTACTGCGGTCAGCTCGTAAACCTGAAACACAAAGTGAACAAACATGAGATCGTTTCATAATTTTCTGTTCTTCGTCCGTCGTTATATTTATTATTATAATTTCTCATCAGTGATCAGGTTGAAATTTATTCAAATATTTGTTTTGTGCCTTTTTTCTTTCTGTGACTTGACTGAACGTCAAAGTGAAAAGTTTTTTATTTGTGCAGATTTGTTTGAATTCAACACATTTATTCTTTTATTTATTCACATGTTCACGTAATTATCTGGACGTGTTCTGGACATCTAACACGTTTGTGACTTTATTCAGGAGTAAATGTTCGTGTCACATTAATAAACAGTTTTCTCACCGACAGTTTTATGCAGATGATTAAAAAACAGATTCGATTGTTTGATTAGAATCAAGAACAAACACAGACACAAATGAAGGATGAAACTTAAATCAATGTGAGTGTAGAACATTTAATCAAACTAAAATCTAAACAGTAAATAAAATACAAACACATTAAAATCAGAGTTTGGTTCATGATGAGCTGAATATTTCACACCACTTGTAAAAATTGTTAATTTGAAACATGTGGTTTTACACATACATGTTCTACAGCACATAATAGATCTGAAAATTATAAAGTGAGAATAATAAATGTTAAATTAACAGATAATAATAATGATATAATACATAAAATAAAAAATAAAAGTAGACATGTGAAATATAAAATATAAAATAATTATAGATATAAAACAATGAATATAAATAATATATGTCATTCAAATGAAACTATACAAATTAAATATTACACACAAAAGAATTCTAATACAATAATACACATACGAATACATGTAAAATAATAATGATTGTATAATACATATAACATAATTAAAATAAAACTATTCACATGAACTAATACATAAAACAATAAATATAAAAATAATATTTTGGAAAACAATGAATATCACATAATTTGAACAAAGATAATATAATAAAATATAACATGCAAAACAAAAACATCAAACAATGCACATCATTATATATACATTAAAAATGGAATGTAGGGAATCAAATAACATATAATTAATAAATAACATGGCAGGTAAATAATAAATAAATAATATGCAGACAACAGTACATTTAAATATAACATATAAAATAAATTATCATAAAATAATATATAATATGTAGATAATAGTACATGTAAAATATTAGATATCACATGATAAATATTTATAAAATAATATATAATATATAGAGGATAGAAGATGTTAAATATAAGATATAAAATAATATATAATATAAAATAATATATAACATATAGAGGATAGAAGATGTTAAATAATAAATAATATGAAGATAATAGTACATGTTAAATAGAAGATATAAAATAATATATAATATAAAATAATATATAATATATAGAGGATAGAAGATGTTAAATATAATATATAATATATAGAGGATAGTAGATGTTAAATATAAGATATAATATATAATATATAGAGGATAGTAGATGTTAAATATAAGATATTATATATAATATATAGAGGATAGAAGATGTTAAATATAAGATATAAGATATAACATATAGAGGATAGAAGATGTTAAATAATAAATAATATGAAGATAATAGTACATGTTAAATATAAGATATAAAAAAGTATATAATATAAAATAATATATAATATATCGAGGATAGAAGATGTTAAATATAAGATATAATATATAATATATAATATAATATATAATATATCGAGGATAGTAGATGTTAAATATAATATATAATATATATTATATAATATAAGATATAATAAATAATATATAGAGGATAGAAGATGTTAAATATAAGATAAGATATAATATATAATATATAGAGGATAGAAGATGTTAAATATAAGATATAATATATAATATATAATATAAGATATAATATATAATATATCGAGGATAGTAGATGTTAAATAATAAATATAAAAATAATAAACTAATGTACAGTGAACAGTTTTCGGGACAGTGTCGCCCCCTGCTGACTGAAACCGGTCATTTTTACACCTCCCATGATGCTCCGCGTTACCACAGTCACGTGCGCGTCCTGACCAATGGCGTCGTTTGTTTGTCCGTTCCTCTCCTGCTATTGGCCGGCGTAAATTTAAAAGTACAGTTCAAACAGTGAGAGTCGGAGGAGTCGAAGCGCGAGGGAGCGAAGTTTGAGCTGCGGGAGAAAAAATAAATCACGCGCAGGAAACATCGTTAATTACCGCGTTTAATTCAGCGACACGTTGTTGAAGACGAGGCGGAGGAGGGCACGACGTCACCGGGTGAGTTAGCCTGAGTTACCGCTGATCTGTAGCTGTTAGCCGGGGGAAGCTAACGGAGCTAATGTCGGAGTGTTGAAACGTTAAGATCCAGATTCAGATCCAGATCCAGATTCAGATCCAGATTCAGATCCAGATTCAGATCCAGATCCAGATTCAGATCCAGATCCCTTTAATGACGAGTTAACGAGTCTTTGTGATGAACGTTGTGTTTCCTGAGCAGATCAAACATGGCGGCACACAACCTGAGCGGGATGAAGCGAGACGAGAAGGGAAGAAACATCCAGGTCGTTGTGAGATGCAGGTAAATTCATTTCACTCATCACTGTGACATCACTGATCGTGTTTGTGACGTCGACATCAAGTCTAATTGATGGTTCTTCTCACTGTGACATCACTGATCGTGTTTGTGACGTCGACATCAAGTCTAATTGATGGATCTTCTCACTGTGACATCACTGTGACATCACTGATCGTGTTTCGATCTAAAGCGTTCAGATGTTTCAGTTCTCCTGAGTCTCCTGTTGTCTGCGTTTGTCAGATAAGTTGCTGCTGCTTTGTTTTTCTTCCAGGCCGTTTAACACGGTGGAGCGGAAGGCGTCCTACGGCGTCATCGACTGCGATCAGAACAGGAAGGAGGTGCTGGTGAGGACGGGGGGGATGAACGACAAGGCGTCACGAAAGACCTACACGTTTGACATGGTGAGTGGCTGCAGATTCATTTACATAAACATGTTCATGTTTAACTTTACTTGAACCTGAAATGTCCACTGGGGATAATTCAATTTGTTTAAGTTGAATGATTCTGTCGTCAGGTCTTTGGTCCGGCAGCGAAGCAGATCGACGTTTACCGGAGCGTCGTTTGTCCCATTCTGGACGAAGTCATCATGGGATACAACTGCACCGTGTTTGCGTAGGTTTGCTGCAGGACGGTGGACAGAGTTATTAAAGTTATTTCAACAACAGACCAGTGATGTGATCAAATCTGCTTCTTTGTATTATTCATTTTTCATTGTGAACCTTATTTGATTTGTTATGAGAGAATACTTCCTCTGCTGTGCTTCAGCTATGGTCAGACAGGAACAGGAAAGACGTTCACCATGGAGGGAGAGAGGAGTCCGGACGAACAGTTCACCTGGGAGGAGGTGAGTTCAGCCATCTTGGATCCTAGTGCGTCTCAATGAGAGAGAAATACAAACTTGTTTGGATGTAAAATCTATGAAACATGGAACAATAGCTTTGAGACATTCGCCCAGTCTAAATCAGATGATCTGTCAGAGGTCATTAAACACACAATGGATCAAACGTACGTTTCCTCTGCGTTGTTAGGATCCTCTGGCCGGAATCATCCCCAGGACGCTGCACCAGATCTTCGAGAAACTTTCTGAGAACGGCACCGAATTCTCCGTCAAAGTCTCGCTGCTGGAGATCTACAACGAGGAGCTGTTCGACCTGCTCAGCCCCAGCGAAGACGTCAACGAGCGACTGCAGCTGTTCGATGACCCGCGCAACAAGGTGACAGAGGAGAACGGAGAAAAATTCATTAATGAGCAAACAACCCTGAGTTCGTTGTGTTTTACCAGAAGAGAAAAGATAAAGTATGATGTTGGTTTTTATCAAGAGATAAACGTGGAGCTAACAGAGACACAGGATTCAACCTGGAACGTGGATCTTTACTTTCAAAGAGACTTAAATCAGGATAAAACATCTTGTAGAGATCCACTGAAATGTGTTTTCTTGTCGTGTATTCTCTGTCCTGACCGCTGTGTCGCAGCGTGGCGTGGTGGTGAAGGGCCTGGAGGACGTGACTGTCCACAACAAAGACGAAGTTTATCAGATCCTGGAGAGAGGATCCGCCAAGAGGAGGACGGCCTCCACGCTGATGAACTCTTACTCCAGGTCAGCGTCAGAAAACAACTGTGGACGGGATTTAAACACCTCGGCCACCGGTGTCGCGTTCATGGTTTGGTTGTGTTTTTTATCTTTCTGTGCAGTCGCTCCCACTCCGTCTTCTCCGTCACCATCCACATGAAGGAGATCACTCTGGAGGGAGAGGAGCTGGTGAAGATCGGGAAACTCAACCTGGTATTAATCCTTCCTGTTTAATAAGAGGTTTTTAATGTAAAGTAATTAACGCTTCATTTCAAATCTCTGAGTTAAACTCCTCCAATCAAGAATTCAATTTGTAGATTCAAGAATCAACATCCTGCAGATTAACAATTAAACACCGTTATACGCACACACACGTCTTTTCAATGGTGACGATTCTAAGAGCTCCTCCTCGGTAACCGTCCGTCCTCTGCAGGTGGACCTCGCTGGCAGTGAGAACATCGGACGCTCTGGTGCAGTGGACAAGCGAGCTCGCGAGGCCGGAAATATTAACCAGTCCCTGCTGACGTTGGGCCGAGTGATCACGGCGCTGGTGGAGAAGAGGCCGCACGTCCCGTACAGGTGCGAGCTGGGAGACGCACGGGTTGATTTATGTTAACGTCTGAAGAACAAGTATGTTCTTGATCAAGATTGAAAACGGTTCTCTTCTCACAGAGAGTCGAAGCTGACCAGGATCCTGCAGGACTCACTGGGAGGACGAACTAAAACCTCCATCATCGCCACCGTGTCGCCTTCATCCAGCAACCTGGAAGTATGTCCTGCCGTCTCTGAACATCTGTCTTAATATTCACCCATCTCATGGCTCCAGAAACAGCTTCCCCCTCTGCCTGAGCTTCTCCGTTGTGATTCTGTGTTTCTCTGTGCAGGAGACGCTGAGCACACTGGAGTACGCCAGCAGAGCCAAGAACATCATGAACAAACCTGAGGTCAACCAGAAACTCACCAAGAGGACGCTCATCAAGGTAGACGAGCTCCACCACTTTGTACGAGTGTGAAATTACTTCAAGCCTAAATATTAACACACACATCATCGACCTGTGTCTGTGTTCAGGAGTACACGGAGGAGATCGAACGTCTGAAGCGTGACCTGGCCGCCACTCGAGACAAGAACGGAGTTTACCTGTCATCAGAAAACTTCGAGTGGGTCACATGAAAAAACACTAAGGCTGTTACTTATACTGGACAACATCGTGGAACTGTTTCACACCCGCTGAGCTCAGTGTTCGTTCTTATCGTTTCTTTCATTTCAGGAGTATGAGGAGTCAGATCACCGCTCACGAGGAGCAGATAGTAGAGTACACAGACCGGATCGCTGTCATGGAGGAGGAGCTGAAGAAGGTTATGAGACTTTTACCACGTGTTCTAATAAACTAAATGTTTCCATCTCACTTACGACTCAAAGCTTCAACCTGCTGACGACACGTTAAACTCGTCACAGCGTCGTGTGCTAGTCGTCCTCACACGTCTCCTCCTCTGCAGGTGACGGAGCTGTTCACCGACAGTAAAACCAGACTGGAGCAGTGCGCCGTGGACCTGGACGAGAAGCAGCAGAGGTGAGGCGTCGCTGAGCAGCATCTCGCTGTGAAAATCAGCAACTTGTGAAACTGAAGTGTCGTGTGTCTTGTTTCAGGCTGGAGGAAACAAACCGAGACCTGCAGGAGACCAGAGAGAAGCTGAGTCAGGAGGAGTTCATCTGCTCGGAGATCAGCTCAGTCCAGGAAACCCTGTACGCCACCGCCGACCAGGTACGAACTAGCATCACTGGTGTCACAGGTTTTCACCATGTTCAGCTCAGCTGCCATCAATCTGAATGAGATCGCTTTATATTTGTCTTCTTTAACATTTTCGTCCGTGTGCTTTTTGTGATTCCTCTCGTTCAGCTGCTGACGACGGTGGACGCCAGCACCAGTGACGTGTCGGGTCTCCACGACAAACTGGACAGGAAGGAAAAGGTAAAACAAACGAGACGCACCATAGAAACACTCAACCGCTCCTGTCTCATGTTTTAAAGACGAGAAGATTCAGAGTCTGACAGTTTGGAAATGAGTTTAACCCTGAATATATAAATAATATATAAAATATAATCAATAAAAACTGATCTTGATCATTTTATATCTTTCAGGACCACATTTGTCAAATTCTTACATGACCTGAAACAATCGATTGTTTTCTTTGTCAAGTCATTTTTACGATGAACTAATCAATTCATGTTTTGATGAGCATATTTATTTATTATCAATATTGTGGGTGATTATTTTCATTTTGTTTAATTAGTCGAGGAATTGAGTTTGTTCTTGATCAACTGCTGGAGTTTGTTTGTTGGTTCTTTAAACGTTAAATGAGATGTTAGTGTTGAACCTGCTGGAAACACGTCACTGTTTTTCTCTCCAGCAGGAGATTTCAGCTCGCCCTGGTTAACTCTACATTCCTTCACTTTGAAATATTTTGACATCGTGTTCTCGTGAGCTGAGACGTTGACGCTCTTGATTTCTAAATGTCAGGTGGAGCACCACAACAGGCAGATCCAGCAGAGTTTCTCACAGCGTATGGACGGAGCCTTCAGCAGCTTGCAGCGCTGCGTTCAGCAGCATGGAGCCAAACACCACGACATGATGAGCAGCTACTCACAGGCCGTCGGTAAGACCACAGAGCTGCGCTCACAGCTTAATGTCCCAGAACAGTCTCACAGCTCGTCTCTGACCCTCCACCCCGTCTCTTGCTCAGATGGTTTACTTATAATGAACGAGGCGGCGCTGAAAGGAGCTCTGACCACCGTGGAGTCCTTCGTGGGCAGCGTGGGGCCGCTGGTGGCCCAGGGCGTGGCTCGCTGTCAGGAGAAAGTGCAGCAGCAGGAGGCGCTCTGTCTGCAGGACAAAGAGAATCTGCTGCAGCTGCTGGTGAGAAACAGACGACCTCCTGTTACGTTTCATACAAAGCATGATGTTGTTAATGTGTCGAACTCGTTTATAGTCATAACGATTATGAAACATGAGTTGTCCTCAGTTTGTGATCTCAGAGACCTCCAACGTTTGTTACCAGCTTTTCCTGATCTGTGTCTGCAGGAGGAGCATCGACAGGACATGGAGGAGGTGCTGGTGGTTCGGACTCTGATGGGATTATCAGCCGTGAAGGAGCTCGGTGACACTCTGAGGGCGTCTGTGGAATCACAGCGAGCTCTGGCCGACAAGGTGAGAACACAGTTGTGTTCTGACGTTTAATTGATCAAACATTTCTATGAAATCCAGGATTGAGGTCTCCTGTTTGTGTAACCCTCCTCGTTTTCACGCTCTCAGGTGGAGGCCATGAAGGAGATGGGGGTGTTTTTCAGCGGCCTGGTTCGGGAGCTGCGGGGGCTGCGGGAGGCCGCGGTTCAGGGTTTAAGCTCCGTGCAAACAGAGCACAAGCAGCTGGAGGACGAGATCAGACGAGCGCAAGAGAAACACCAGTTGGTGAGATTTCTCTCTCGGCTCTGGTGACACGCAGCAGTTGCTGCACTTCCCCTCAGGATGTAGTTCTGCCTCTTTTGTCATATTCAGTGGAAACGAGATGTTTGAAGCTTTCTCAAGAGGAAGTTTGCTTCTATCGCTGACAAACCTTTAACCTGTAACTGTGCTTCGCTCCGTCAGGGTATGAAGCAGACCATCCAGTGCCTGCAGGACCAGCTCAACCTGCTGACCCTGGAGACCCAGAGAGACTACACTGATCTGTGCACGTCCTCCAGAGCGCTGCTCGACCCTCTGCAGAGCCTCCAGCAGAGCATCAGCACGTGAGTCACACACGAGAAGGTTTCTCATTGTTATCCAAGTACTCCAAACACTTGTCATCAGACCTCGAGACGGAATTTCTAACATTTGTTTAACGTTTTCACTTGTGTCACGTCCTCGTCCTACAGCGGCTGCAGCACAGTGGAGCATCAGGCCTCCACCCAGGCGGACCTCCTCTGCTCCACCTCCTTATCCCTCGCCTCTTCGCTGCGTCTCAGTGCAGACGAGAGCCGACAGACGCTGGAGGAGCTGACGGGCTGCTGCTCCCACCTCCACGACTCTGTGTCTGGTATGAGACCGATCGTTTCCTCGTGTGAACTCACAACCTGCCGGACGTTCAGGGTGAGCTGCTGTTAATGCTGTTGATGCGTGGCTGCAGGTCTGGTGGATCGTGACCTCCAGTGGAGCTCCGGAGCCAGGGAACATTCGGAGACACGAGCCCAGGAACACCTCACCCTGATGAGGCAGAGTGTCTCTGAAGCTCAGAACCTGCATCAGGTAAGAAAAAGTCCCCATCGGAGAAACATCACCTGGAAGATTTGACTTGTTGAAAGTGAACCGTAATCCAATCCTCCTCCAGAGCGTGGAGACGCTCTGCACCGAACAGCTGCACAAAGCCAAGGAGGAGCTGTTGTGTCGGCAGCAGGAGGTGAGTCGAGTTCTAGTGGCCGTGCAGGAGCAGAACTCCTCAGACAGGATGGTTCTTGATGAGCAGCAGGCGGAGCTACGTGACCACGTGGAGAAGAGCCAACAGCTGGTCTGTGGTTTCCTGCAGGAGGAGCTGCAGCAGGATGTTCCCACCGGTAAACGCTTCAACCTCCGTCTGTTTGTGCTTTTATGTTTGGTTCTGTCCCAAAATGAAATCCACACCGTGCCCATCTGACAGAGACGAAATCCAGTCTCGTCTACGGCACCAACCGGCTCTGTTGTCGCCTGCAGGTGCCACCCCTCAGCGTCGGGAGTTTTCGTATCCCAGGCAGCTAGTGAAGTCTCAGAGCCGCGGCGAGCTCCTGGATAGCCTGAGGAGGCAGCAGGAGGAGCTGCTCGCCGCCATGGATGAGGAGGAGGAGGAGCCCGAAGAGGAGGACAAACACAGCCAGGTGGAACATGTACGTTCACCTTTCTCCTCTTCAGTGACAGTTACTCTTCTACATCGTGCCGTTGATAAAACTCGATGGCTTCATTTCACTGGGTTTATTTTAACGCTGCTCCTCTTGGTTTCATCCAGGACTCTCTGGAGGACGAGCTGAGCACTTGTAACGAAAGCTTGGCCACGGAGCCGTCCTTCGTCGACGAGAACCTCGTCTTCAACGAGAGCAAACGTCTTCCCTTCTTCAAGGTGAGCAGCAAGAATGTTTAATTAAAACCAAAAACTGAAACATGTCTGGTTGTTGAAGTTTAATTTTTATTTCTGCAGATAAGGATCTTAACCGAGTTGTTGTTTTTTTTTCTTCTGTCGCCCAGCAGCAGAAGGGCGGTAAGAAGGAGACGAAGATCCTCAGCCGACAGAAGTTGTCAGAAGCCGAAGCTGTGTTGACGCCGCAGAAATCCAGACTGCCGCTCCGCTGCATGAACTAAAACTGTTTTAAATTTTATTCTTTTAAACAATGTTTGAACTAAACTTTCTAATATTAATCTTTTGTCTTTTTAAACATTACGACCCTGTGTCGTAGACTGTCTCTTGTTGTAGCACGGTGATTGTCCCGACATTTTCAAGTTGCTTGTAAAATTAAAGAGATTTATACTTGTTCCTTTTGTTTGTTTTTCCAAGTAAGAAAATCAAATCTGAGCGAGTTTCAGTGACGCTCCTGTTTAGTTTAATATTTTAATTCGATGATATAAAAACAGTTTCTGGTGAAGTGAGTGAATTCTCTGAGGGTTTCATTGGGCTGCATCAGACACTTGATATATTCTCATTTTTCTGCTGCAGCTCAGGAAGGAGACAAAGAGTTTAGTGAGTTAATTTTAGTGACACAACAATTCTCTTCTACACAACCCATGAAAATCATTCCTACAATAAAGTACTTTTCCAGCAGGAGAAGTTTTAATGAGTGTTGCTCATTATTCCGTTTACTTTCGGTTTGTGTCGGTCTGTCTAGAAACTGCCTGATCATATTCATTTTACATAGACCTGGTTTATAAACAGGTTGGATTTCATTATTCATTGTTGGATTATGTTTGATGATGATGTCGTTTTTGAATGCTCCGTGTAGTTCTTTTAAATTTGAACTATTTACCGTCACTTTTTTCAAATAACGAAGGAGCTCTTGTGTCCATCTTTATTTACAGTCTTTTACAGTTTACGGTGGATTCCTTTTCTAGATCGCACAGAAACGTGGTCAAAGGACGTGTTTGAACTCTGAACCCTGAATGAACGTGCTGTGACGTAGTTTTTATTTTATTCTATATATGTTTTATTGATTGTACGTATATTTTAATCAGGCACTGACTCGAGCAGCGGGACATCCGGCTTTGGGTCCTGACAGAAAGGCGGAAGCTCCCTCTCGACAGGACGAGGCCTCGACCCGCGGACCGTCTCGAGCAGTGTCCCGCTCACAGCCCGTGTTCGAGCCGCTTCAGTTCGGACCCGCAGACATGGACGGACACCGGAGCTCCAGGCCCGTCATGGTGCTGCTGCTCGCCGCCATCACGAACTCCGCGCTCGGCCAAAGTCAACGGTCGTACTTCGCTATCGGTGAACCCCTGGTCCTGACGCCACCGGAGAGGTCCACACCCATCACCGGCATCGTGTGGACCCACAACACGGACCTGGTGGCGGAGTGGCTGGGTGGTGAACCTGTTTACTATGGCGGGTTTAAAGGACGGACCACCCTGGACATGAGCACCGGGATACTGAACATCACCAAAACCGAAAGAAGTGACGAGGGATTATTAAAGGTGGAGATCAACAACAAGCTCCTGGGTGTAGAGTACAATGCTACCGCGATCCAGAAGGTGCGCACGCCCTCGTTCGTGTTGAGGACTCTGGTGTGCAGCCCCAACTTTACCGACTGTGCCTTCAGCTGTCAGGGAGACTCCACCGGGGCTGGGCCCGTCACCTACAGCTGGAGGAAGGACCAGGGGCCGTGGGAGCCGGAGCAGGAGAGCCCGGACATCATCATCAAGAACGAGAAGATGAGCGGTGTCACATTGATCTGGTGCAGGATGAAGAACCCTGTCAGCCAAGAGGAGAGCAACTCTGTGGGAAACCCATTTTACGTGGAGGAAGTACCAAATCCCCCTTCACCCGGTCTGATTGCATTTCTCTGCATCTTGTTCCTTGTGGTCCTGCCTGGAGCTGGAGTTGGAGTTTGGAAGCGAGAAGACATCAAGAAAAAGTTCTGTGGAAAATCAGTCTGAAGTGTTGAACAGCCACTGAAGGGCAAGTCGACCTCAGCGAAGTCAAACTAGAGAGACCACATACCCGTCAGTCTGTCTGACTATGTTACACAAAGTGGATGAAAACAATTCAGGATTTTCCCCAAAATGAATTGACTGTTTCCTTTAGTCGTGCCCCAGCCTCTGTTCTCTGCTTATTTCTGCTCAGGAGCAAACGCAGACCAAACCACGTCCTCCGCGATGGAGCTAATGAAGCTGAAGGGAGCAGAGAGGCTCCAGCATCACATCTGCTCTCTGGTCCCAGAACAACTGGACGGTTCGTCCCTGACTCCTGCTGTTGGGGACTTTTCAGTTTGTTATGTCAAACCACAGCAGAAGCTTTGAAATATATAATCTGAGCATTTGTCTTTTTTTTAAAGCAACCACCTGTGTACAGGCTGTAGAACAGATGGGTAAGAAAAATAATTCAGACTCAATTCATAGTTTGACAGTGGTGGAAGAAACGACACCATTTTTTAAACAAAAGTCCAAGTAGTAAAAACCACAGTTTAGAAATTTTATTTTACTATTAAAGGTAAAGTCAGGGAATCAAAATTAACTTAAGCTGCTTTCAGACCTGCACTGAAGCTCTGATGTGCTCCTCACATGTTCCTGACATGTCCCCCACATGTTCCTGACATGTTCCTGACATGTTCCTGACATGTTCCTCACATTATTATTTTGGGTCAACATATTATTGTCTCACTGGCGTCCATGTAGACACAGATTAATACAATCACTTCCTAATTGATTTGATGGAGTAATAATTAGAATAGAAGGAAGGAGTACTTCAAAGTTGTACTCTTGAGTAGATGTACTTCATTACCTTGCACTGCTGCACAACTATGACTGACCCATGTGCACTGGGGTGAAAATAGTTCCTGGCTCATCACATGTGATCTTATTTATGATTTGAAGTTCAGAATTGTATCCATTGATTGAATGTATTTTATAAATGCATGTACAGAGTCAATGTGAAACATTCACACCATGTGTGTGATTAAATTCAGTCTTAGAACAACCAAGTCCTGTATTAGAGCGTTCATTATCTTTGACTGCTTGTGTTTAAACTTGACCCTCTGCTCTCAAATCTACTTCCTCTGTTTTTCCAAACCGCCATTTTGTCTGTGTAATTTATAGTTTCTCGTGTTTTAATTGTCGCGCGCTGTTGACTAATGTGCCTTGAAATTAAATCTGGCTTGTTTTAATAGTACAAAGTGTAGATTTGTGTTTATTTCAATCCCACTCGTGGGTTCAGGAGGGGAAACCAAACCGGAAATACACGGAGAGAACTCTCCCACGTTCCGTCGGTGATGAGCAACCTGAAGTTAACCGGCTACGCACCACAGGCTTTTAAGGTAGCTGTTATTAAACCTCTGCTGAAAAAGCCTACACCTGATGCAGAGGTCTGAGCTCATTATAGACTCATATCAAACCTGCCCTTCATTTCTAAAATCTTAGAAAAAGCTGTTGCTCACCAGCTGTGTGGTTACTGAGATAGTAACGGTTTGTTAGAAAACTTTCAGTCAGGATGTAGAATCCATCACAGCACAGAAACAGCTGTTAAAAGTCACTCATGACCTTTTCATGGCCTCAGATGATGAACTTGTCTCTGTCCTCGTCCTGTTGGATCTTAATGCAGCGTTTGACACCATAGATCATAAGATCACAGAGACTAGAACAACATGAAGGGATCAGAGGAACTTCAGACTGGTTTCAATCATATTTATCAGATAGATTTCAATTTGTCAACGTCAACAATGACCATGCACATGCAAGTTATTCATGGAGTTCCACAAGGTTCTGTCCTTGGACCGATACTCTTCACCTTATATATGCTCCCTTAGGCAACATCATCAGAAAGCACCACAGACTCTTCCATTGTTACGCAGACGACACCCAGCTGTACATTTCTATGAAGCCTGATGAATCTAATCACTTAGTTCAACTTCAGGAACGTCTCAAGAACATCAAGGCCTGGATGAGCCAGAACTTCTTACTTCTAATTCAGACTGAGGTCGTTGTAATTGACCCTCAACATCTCAGAGAATCACTGTCTGAACAGAGTCACCTTGGTGTCAGTTTGTCCTCCAGCTCCACTGTGAGGAACCTTGAGTTATGTTGGACCAGGACATTTGACCAACACATAGAACAAGTCTCCAGGACAGCTTTCTTCCACCTGCACAATATTAACAAAATTAGAAACATCCTGTCCCAGAAGGATGCTGAAAAACTAGTCCCCGCATTCGTTACCTCTAGATTAGATTATTGTAATTCCTTATTATCAGGACGTCACAGGAAATCGGTAAAAAATCTCCAGTTGGTCCAAAATGCTGCAGCACGAGTGCTGACAGGAACTAGAAGGAGAGATCATATCACTCCTGTCTTCTCTACATCGGCTCCCTGTAAGATTCAGAATAGATTTCAAAATCCTGCTCCTCACATTTAAAGCTCTTAACAATCAAGCTCTTCATATCTCAAAGAGCTGATAACACCTCATTATCCAAAGAGATCACTTCATTCACAAAACACAGGTTCTCTTGTGGTTCTAGAGTCTGTAAGAGCAGAACAGGAGGTAGAACCTTCAGCTACCAGGCTCCTCTCCTGTGGAACCAGCTCCCACTCTGGGTTCCAGAGTCAGACACTATCTCAGCATTAAAGTTAAAGTTAAAACGTTCCTCTTTGATAAAGTCTATAGTTCTGGATCAGGTCCTGAACCATCACTTAGTTATGCTGCTATAGGTCTAGACTGCTGGGGGAACTCCCATCATGCACTGAGCACCTCTCCACTTCTCTCTGTCTCTCTGCCCCCCCACATTCATTCATTTATTTATTTTAATACATGTCAATGACTGTTTCACTTTGTCCTCCCATAGTCTCTCTCTCTCTCTCTCTCTCTCTTTTTCTCTCTGACCCCTGAACCTCAGAACAACAACTTTTACTATTACTAATTACAATATCTCAGTAATTCATTATGATATCAAATGTGTCTGTTATCAATAATAATTAATAGTCTTTACACTGTTGTTCCATTTTTAACTAGTCAGATCTGAAACCTGATGGCGCTCAAGTGTCCCCGGTCTTTCTCTCACCTACTTCCCCCTCCCCACTATCTCCTCTCCTCCCCCCATTTTCTTTGCTCACCCCAACCGGTGGAGGCAGATGTCTCCACATTGAGTCTGGTTCTAGATGTTTCTCTCTGTTAATGAGGGAGTTTCTCCTCCACAGTCACCAAAAGTGCTGCTCATTGTGGGAACTGTTGGGTTTCTTTATATTTTGATTTTAAGGTCCTGACCTTCTATGTAAAGCACCTTGAGATAATGTATAATATGATTTGGCGCTATACAAATAAAATTGAATTGAATTGAAAATTCTTATATAATAGAAATGTATATGAGCTGCTAGTCAATTCGGCTGATCACAGAAACGTGTAAACATGATTAAATCCTAATTAAAATCTTCTTGTAACACAGTCTCTTGCTCAAACAACACATCGCTCCCGACACCGGCTTTGACAAGCATCTGCGGAACATCTCAACAACGAGGACATTTATAAACAGGACAGAACCCACGTGTGTCAAACACATGCCGAATTCATCCGGACAGCACATTGATTCATATATGTCGTGAACGTGTCGCCCTTTGCTGTGTGTTGTCTCCAGTATGGTGTTAAATGTCAGTGTCCACATCTGTAACTGAAGTTCGTCATGGTGCTCTGTGAGGTTAAGCTAACCCTGCTAGCTGGTTAAACGTCACTAAACTAGTTAAATAAAGTTCCAACAAACAAACATCTTCCGGATTCTTTGATATTGTTACTTCCTGCCTGTTTCCACGTGGATCTGGACCCAGTGATCCGCTCCTCACTCCTCTGTTTGAACTCATTAACATGTTTTTAACATGACTTTTTAAACCTGTTGATCCAAACTGATTCAGACTCAGAGAAACCAGCCGGAGCCTGTTTTAACGAGCTGCTCAAACAACCTTCATTCAGTCCTAAATCGATCTAAATCCTAATTCAGAGCTTTAGATTTTATTGATAATAATACTTTTGATTTGCAAATCGCTCTTCAAGAAACTCTGAGACACTTTATGTAGAATTTAAAAGAAAACACAGCAAAGATAAAAACATTCAACAAGGTCGGTGCCGTGTTGGAATACAGAGTTTTAATTGAATGTGGATTGTGAAGTGTTCTAGTGTGCAGGAGATAGAGAATGTAATGTTTACAACATGGACGCTCTGGACACCTTTCTCATATTTACACAGTAACAAAGAACAGGATCAGATGTGACACATACATGATGTTGTGTGAGAGATGAACTAACAGTCTGAAGTGAAGTTCACATTAAAAGCTTCAGTTTAGGGTTGAATGTTAAATTATGTTAATTGGTTTATAAGTGATGACAAAGTTTTTTCGACTTGAGATGTGTTCATGTGAATCTCTACCACTGGGGTTGATGTCGTGTGTGAAAGCTTTGTGTGTAGTTCTCAGTTTATCTTGTTTCTGTGGAAACATGTTCCTCAGTCTTCAGATAAATAACTTCCCTCTTATTCATAGGACTTTATTATCACCACACCCAGGACTGTCGGTCTGTCTGAAAACTGCCTGATCATATTCATTTTACATAGACCTGGTTTATAAACAGGTTGGATTTCATTATTCATTGTTGGATTATGTTTGATGATGATGTCGTTTTTGAATGCTCCGTGTAGTTCTTTTAAATTTGAACTATTTACCGTCACTTTTTTCAAATAACGAAGGAGCTCTTGTGTCCATCTTTATTTACAGTCTTTTACAGTTTACGGTGGATTCCTTTTCTAGATCGCACAGAAACGTGGTCAAAGGACGTGTTTGAACTCTGGACCCTGAATGAACGTGCTGTGACGTAGTTTTTATTTTATTCTATATATGTTTTATTTATTGTACGTATATTTTAATCAGGCACTGACTCGAGCAGCGGGACATCGGGCTTTGGGTCCTGACAGAAAGGCGGAAGCTCCCTCTCGACAGGACGAGGCCTCGACCCGCGGACCGTCTCGAGCAGTGTCCCGCTCACAGCCCGTGTTCGAGCCGCTTCAGTTCGGACCCGCAGACATGGACGGACACCGGAGCTCCAGGCCCGTCATGGTGCTGCTGCTCGCCGCCATCACGAACTCCGCGCTCGGCCAAAGTCAACGGTCGTACTTCGCCATCGGTGAACCCCTGGTCCTGACGCCACCGGAGAGGTCCACACCCATCACCGGCATCGTGTGGACCCACAACACGGACCTGGTGGCGGAGTGGCTGGGTGGTGAACCTGTTTACTATGGCGGGTTTAAAGGACGGACCACCCTGGACATGAGCACCGGGATACTGAACATCACCAAAACCGAAAGAAGTGACGAGGGATTATTAAAGGTGGAGATCAACAACAAGCTCCTGGGTGTAGAGTACAATGCTACCGCGATCCAGAAGGTGCGCACGCCCTCGTTCGTGTTGAGGACTCTGGTGTGCAGCCCCGGCTCTACCGACTGTGCCTTCAGCTGTCAGGGAGACTCCACCGGGGCTGGGCCCGTCACCTACAGCTGGAGGAAGCACCAGGGGCCGTGGGAGCCGGAGCAGGAGAGCCCGGACATCATCATCAAGAACGAGAAGATGAGCGGTGTCACATTGATCTGGTGCAGGATGAAGAACCCTGTCAGCCAAGAGGAGAGCAACTCTGTGGGAAACCCATTTTACGTGGAGGAAGTACCAAATCCCCCTTCACCCGGTCTGATTGCATTTCTCTGCATCTTGTTCCTTGTGGTCCTGCCTGGAGCTGGAGTTGGAGTTTGGAAGCGAGAAGACATCAAGAAAAAGTTCTGTGGAAATTCAGAGACTAGTCAAGAAGGACCCCCAGGTGTTGGTCAGCCACTGAAGGGCAAGTCGACCTCAGCGGAGTCAAACTAGAGAGACCACATACCCGTCAGTCTGTCTGACTATGTTACACAAAGTGGATGAAAACAATTCAGGATTTTCCCCAAAATGAATTGACTGTTTCCTTTAGTCGTGCCCCAGCCTCTGTTCTCTGCTTATTTCTGCTCAGGAGCAAACGCAGACCAAACCACGTCCTCCGCGATGGAGCTAATGAAGCTGAAGGGACCAGAGAGGCTCCAGCATCACATCTGCTCTCTGGTCCCAGAACAACTGGACGGTTCGTCCCTGACTCCTGCTGTTGGGGACTTTTCAGTTTGTTATGTCAAACCACAGCAGAAGCTTTGAAATATATAATCTGAGCATATTGTCTTTTTTTTAAAGCAACCACCTGTGTACAGGCTGTAGAACAGATGGGTAAGAAAAATAATTCAGACTCAATTCATAGTTTGACAGTGGTGGAAGAAACGACACCATTTTTTAAACAAAAGTCCAAGTAGTAAAAACCACAGTTTAGAAATTTTATTTTACTATTAAAGGTAAAGTCAGGGAATCAAAATTAACTTAAGCTGCTTTCAGACCTGCACTGAAGCTCTGATGTGCTCCTCACATGTTCCTGACATGTCCCCCACATGTTCCTGACATGTTCCCCACATGTTCCTGTTGTTGTGAACGAGTCGACGATCTGCTGCTTCACAGGACAAACAGAAGACTCCAGAAAACATCCGGTAAACTGTGTGTGGACATTTTCCAGAGTTCCTGTCAGAAATCTGCTTTAAAGTTACAAATGTAAAAGTACTTTTGACTTGATTTGAAATGTCGATGTGTGAAGTAAAGTAAATTTAAATGACGTCACATGCTTCACCTTAACCGGGGAATTTATATTTTAGTAGACATGTTTCCATGGACACCAATATTCTGACATTAACCAGAAGAAGACAATCTGAATAAGGCGCTGCCATGTAAACGGCAGGTTCTGATGAATTTAACCTGAGTGACATCATACTCAGAATAATCAATACTAAAGCTTTTATTTAAGACATATGGAGTTTTCTGACCATTGTCTCTTTATGTTTACGTGTTTACATGCTCTTGACAACACGTGTCCTGGATTAGGATGAGATTAAAGATTAAGTTAAAACTGTTAGAATCAGACAGAAAACACTCAGAAGAGTAAACGACAGTTTGGAACATACAGCTTTATGTAATGTTCACATATGACATCATCAGGGTGTCACATGTCACCAGGAACATGACTGGAATATTCTATTAGCAGCTTGTGTAAAGATTGTGAATGAGGCCAATAGTGAAAGTACTGGCGTCCATGTAGACACAGATTAATACAATCACTTCCTAATTGATTTGATGGAGTAATAATTAGAATAGAAGGAAGGAGTACTTCAAAGTTGTACTCTTGAGTAGATGTACTTCACTACCTTGCACTGCTGCACAACTATGACTGACCCATGTGCACTGGGGTGAAAATAGTTCCTGGCTCATCACATGTGATCTTATTTATGATTTGAAGTTCATAATTGTATCCATTGATTGAATGTATTTTATAAATGCATGTACAGAGTCAATGTGAAACATTCACACCTTGTGTGTGATTAAATTCAGTCTTAGAACAACCAAGTCCTGTATTAGAGCGTTCATTATCTTTGACTGCTTGTGTTTAAACTTGACCCTCTGCTCTCAAATCTACTTCCTCTCTTTTTCCAAACCGCCATTTTGTCTGTGTAATTTATAGTTTCTCGTGTTTTAATTGTCGCGCGCTGTTGACTAATGTGCCTTGAAATTAAATCTGGCTTGTTTTAATAGTACAAAGTGTAGATTTGTGTTTATTTCAATCCCACTCGTGGGTTCAGGAGGGGAAACCAAACCGGAAATGCACGGAGATAACTCTCCCACGTTCCGTCGGTGATGAGCCGGAGCTCCCGGTACCGGAGGCCCGGGGATGGATGTGGACGCAGCCTTCCTGGTGGTCGGTGAGTTCGGACCGTACCAGAAACGGGCGGTGGCGGTTCTGGTCATGACTCAGGTCAGTAAAGCTCGAGCTGTTGGTTTATGAGAGAGACGAAGAAGAAGAGGAGTCCATGTTGGAGGCGGCGGAGCGACGTGGCTGTAAGGTTTCTCTGCAGGTTCATACTTCACTGTTTCACCGGAGCCATTCAAATATATATTCAATTTATATTTATTTATTGAACTTCTGACACTTGTGTGGAGTTAACAGCGCCACAAGTGCGTCCTTCCAGGGTTGATAACACCAGACTACATCCAAAAAACTAATAAGAATAGTGTCACATTTCTTGTCCACTAGCTTTCAAATAACGCAACCCGAAGTTCTTATACAATAGAAATGTATATGAGCTGCTAGTCAATTCGGCTGATCACAGAAACTTGTAAACATGATTAAATCCTAATTAAAATCTTCTTGTAACACAGTCTCTTGCTCAAACAACACATCGCTCCCGACACCGGCTTTGACAAGCATCTGCGGAACATCTCAACAACGAGGACATTTATAAACAGGACAGAACCCACGTGTGTCAAACACATGCCGAATTCATCCGGACAGCACATTGATTCATATATGTCGTGAACGTGTCGCCCTTTGCTGTGTGTTGTCTCCAGTATGGTGTTAAATGTCAGTGTCCACATCTGTAACTGAAGTTCGTCATGGTGCTCTGTGAGGTTAAGCTAACCCTGCTAGCTGGTTAAACGTCACTAAACTAGTTAAATAAAGTTCCAACAAACAAACATCTTCCGGATTCTTTGATATTGTTACTTCCTGCCTGTTTCCACGTGGATCTGGACCCAGTGATCCGCTCCTCACTCCTCTGTTTGAACTCATTAACATGTTTTTAACATGACTTTTTAAACCTGTTGATCCAAACTGATTCAGACTCAGAGAAACCAGCCGGAGCCTGTTTTAACGAGCTGCTCAAACAACCTTCATTCAGTCCTAAATTGATCTAAATCCTAATTCAGAGCTTTAGATTTTATTGATAATAATACTTTTGATTTGCAAATCGCTCTTCAAGAAACTCTGAGACACTTTATGTAGAATTTAAAAGAAAACACAGCAAAGATAAAAACATTCAACAAGGTCGGTGCCGTGTTGGAATACAGAGTTTTAATTGAATGTGGATTGTGAAGTGTTCTAGTGTGCAGGAGATAGAGAATGTAATGTTTACAACATGGACGCTCTGGACACCTTTCTAACATGTGTCCATCTTTATTCCCAGTCTGTGTGTCACAGTTGTGGTTTGTGTGTTTCAGGTGTACATGGCGTGTCAGTCCATGCTGATTGTTCTGGTCGGCTCTACACCAGAGTACCGCATCGAGCAGCAGGACGACGCCCCGGCCGGACGCCAGGAGCTGCAACACCATGTCACCTTTACAGAGGACATCGACTCCATAGTGACGGAGGTGAAGGAGTGAACATGTTCGGCCTCTGGATTCATCATATGTGCTCGTTTTTAAATCCCTGCCCCTGAAATGCACAGAGACAAAAGTGGTTTGTGTGTCTGTCCCCTGTCGCTCCTCAGTGGTTTCTCGTCAAGCAGCAGGCCTATAAGGTCAGTCTCGCTGGATCGCTGTTCTTCGTCGGGCTGCTGGTGGGAAACATCGTCTTCGGGCCACTTTCCGACAAGATCGGGAGGAGACCAGTCTACTTGACAGGTGAGGAACCACAGAGCATCGAAAGCCGGGGGGCTGTTTGTCCAGGGAACCGTGGAAACGATCTGCACATCTGGAAACTTCTCAAAAAGCATTGGATTCAGGTTTCTTAAAAAAACTGAGCTTTAGACAGTTTATAAAAGTTAGTCTTGAATATTTTTTTCTTGTTAGTTATGATCGTATGATCTGAACTAGAACTGTTTCATCCAGCACTCTCAGGCCGCCGTTAATTAAATCGTCAAGAATCACTGATGCACAAAACAAGGAAACACTGATAAAAATGTGATTTAGTAATAAATCTTTCCCGGGCACATCGTCCTCACTGGATTTGCTTTTGGTTTTATTGTAATTAAACTTTGTGTGACTTTAAAAAGTGTTTAATTTATTAAATCTGCAGAAATACTGTTGAGTGATATTTAGAAGAGTTGGGATTTATTTAAATAAATATTTCTCTCTCTCTCCCTCCCAGGTCTTTTCTTCGAGGTGGTCTTTGGTTACATGACGGCCTTAGCCCCCAACTACGAGGTCTTCGCCGTGTCCCGTCTGCTGGTGGGACTGATGAACGGCGGAACCGGCCTGGTCTGCTTCGTCCTCACTCAGGAGTACGTGGGCAAGTCCTACTGGGCCATGACAGGCAAGACGACGCCACGGAACCATTATGCAGATTTCTACGCTGTCTCGGTTTGAACCTGCTGCTAAGGAGCTGCGGAGTCCAGTGAAAGCAGCTTAAATGACCCTGGTCTTACATCTTTCTATCCTCAGGGACATTGACCAGTATGACCTTTGCGATCGGTATTGCTCTGTTCGGAGCGCTGGGATATTTCATCCGGCCGTGGAGGAGTCTCGCCTCGGCAGCCAACTTGCTCGGCGTCCTGTTCTTTCTTCTGTCTGTGTGAGTGTGAACCTCAGAGACAAGTCTCTACCTGCATCCACATCAAACCAAAACAAATGCATAAGAGTGGGGGTTGTTGGAACACGCAGAACAAGGTATATTTCTCGGGGGTTTCTTTCCACATCTTTGAGTATATTTCTACAAATAACACATCATGACTGAGTTTGATCATTTACAACACATCTCCACTTCCTCCTGTTACAACTAAGATTAAGCTCAAATACAAATCTTGTGTTCTTGACGGAGGAACTTTAATCACAGTTCATGGATGTTTCTGAGATTATCTACAGTATGTGGAAACATCTAATTTGATCGCTTGTCATCTCCAGAACTCTTCCAGAGTCTCCTCGTTGGCTGTATTCTCAGGGTCAGACGGAGCGAGCTGAAGAGGTGGATGTTTGAATTGTTGTTGAGTAGTTCTAGTGTCAGTGTTTTTAGTTTTTTATCTCCAACTGACTGAACTGAGGAGTCTAACAAATAAACTTTTTGTTTGAGATTTGATCTCAGTGGAAAAATAAAAACCATAGTTTAATACACAATGTACACATTTAAAAAAGGAATTATGAAGCAGTAATCTCATGAATGTTCTAAAGTAAAAACACAATCATTCGGTGTAAGTAACATAAATACCATTAGAAATAAATGTAAGGTCTAACTGTGTTCTGATCGGAGGTCCTGCGCTACATGGCGCTGAGAAATGGCAACGCCGCCAAACACCTGATGCTGCAGCGAGTTGGCCCTGGCAAAGCTGGTAACCGTGGCAACAGGGGCGCGGGTGTCCTGCAGCTGGTCGTCCATCCGGTCCTCCGCCTGAGGACCATGGTGCTCATGTATGTCTGGTGAGTGTACCACTTGTCGATGGTTCAAATCCTACTCCTACCAGATTCAGAACTTTGTACTTGTACTGAAGGTAAATTAAAACTAAAAAGGCCCACGGTGTCAGCCCCGCCCCCGCAGGAGGTGACTGTTTCTACTGACAACAGAAGGTGAAGAGAAGTGTGTGTGTGTGTGTGTGTGTGTGTGTGTGTGTGTGTGTGTGTGTGTGTGTGTGTGTGTGTGTGTGTGTGTGTGTGTGTGTGTGTGTGTGTGTGTGTTGCAGGTATGCGTGCAGTCTGGTGTACTATGGTCTGACTCTTGGAGCCAGTGAAACCTCTGGCAACCGTTATGTAAACGTGGCCATGTACGGTCTGGTGGAGCTGCCCGCATACCCGCTCTGTATGTACTTCATCAACAAACACTGGTGAGACACACACACACACACATTGATCAACAGATCCGTCTTAGTTCTGTCTGTTGAGTTGTTTGAATTAAAGCTGTTATCAACAGTGTGAGGAGTGTCTGTTCATCCCTGAGTGCTGTGCTGTGGCTTGTTGTGCAGGGCCGGGAGGAGGAAGAGCATGGCCAGCTTCCTGTGTCTGGCCGGCATCGCCTGCCTCTGCACCACGTTCATCCCTGAAAACACAGGTGAGACAGATGCAGCCGTCGTGAGGCAACAGTTAGACAACAGTTATTCTGAGCTGGAGACGGAGCGGCAGACACAACGGTCAAATAAATATACCAACTCCTGTCTGTAGGGACGTTGCTGAGCGTCACGTCGTTTGCACTTCTGGGGAAACTGATGGTCAGCGCTGCGTTCAACATCGCCTACATCTACACGTCAGAGCTCTACCCAACAGTTATCAGGTGAACTGCATGTTGAACTCTCAGACTGTGTGTAGTGACTCTGTGACTGTTAACAGAGCGAGGACTTCAATGAAGTTTGAGTCTAAAAGAGTTTTCACTGTTTGGTTTTTTTATTGTGTGTGTTTCAGGAACGCTGGTTTGGGGGTGTGTTCAATGTCCTGCAGAGTCGGAGGAATTCTGGCACCATTTGTTCCCTCCATGGTGTGTGTGTGCGCGCGTGCGTGTGTGTGTCAATCGCCCCCTGGTGACTGGGTGTAGTATAGATCGGGGCGGAACGCCTCACTCTGACATTTGCTTTCACACATGAACCTCCCCTGGAGACAATACAAGGAGCTGGAGCTCAGTGTGTTTTTGAAAACAGCTCATGTTAGTAGATGGGACATGAAGCAAACAAAAATATTAAAGCAGACGAAGAAGGTTTCAGTCAGTTTGTTTACGTGAAGACGCATCGAATGCAGCAGGACATTGTTTAATGATCTGCACCAAACTCCTCATATATATATCTATATATATATATCTATATATATATATATAGATATATATCTATAGACATACACAGGATTGAAATGTACTTTCTCTCTGATCTCTGGTGTAAACATACAAGTAGACAGAACTTACGGTACAAGTACACAACATCAGTTGTTCTCCAAACAAAGTACTCAGTACAACGTAGTAGCAGTCAAAAGACACACAGTGGATGAGCAGCAGAACTTTGTGACTGAGATCAGGTTTAAAACAATGACTTCACATATTTTCATTGTTTCCTTAAAATTAAAGCAGCAATTCCTTTATATTTTTATTTTAGTTCATGTGATGTGGATGTATTATGATGTTTTAGTGAATTTACTAACACTGTGTGTGTGTGTGTGTGTGTGTGTGTGTGTGTGTGTGTGTGTGTGTGTGTGTGTGTGTGTGTGTGTGTTGCAGCGGGCCCTCCACACTTCCATGCCCTTCACCGTGTTCTGTCTGAGCGGCCTCTCTGCCGGCTGCCTCGGCCTCCTGCTCCCTGAGACCCTCAACGGACCCATAGCTGAAACTCTGGAGGCGCTCAGCAGCCCGACCCGCGGCCGAGTGCTGGAGAACAAGGTGACGCAACACGGCGCTGATAGATACGCACATCTGTAACACAGCTGTGAACTGAGGAAGCTGCATAGATGAGGACTGTCACCAGTGCAGGGGTCTAGAGAGTTGAGACCTTTCATGAGTCATGACTGACAGCTGAGATTAACACATGATGGCTCGGGTAGGTGTATCGGCTTGTATGACATCATCAGCACAAGATGGACGCACCAGTGTATGGGATATTTTGGCCGAGTGGGAGAAGAGAGAGATCCTCCACCATCTTTTTATCCAGTCTCTGGTTCAAATAAAAACCGTTTACAATCTGTGATCCACACCATCATGTAAAAATAGATAAGTTTGATCCATGCAGTCGTATCACAATCCATAAACACCAAACTGTCCTCTATCAAAAGCACTGGTTCATTCACATCCACACCGATTAGAATCAAGAGGCAGATAGATGATGGCTGATAAATCAAATATTAACATCAGTGTGTGTGAGAAGTGGTGCCGGTCCACAGGTTGAACTCAAATAAAGAACTTCATTTTACTGTGGCTGCTCATCTTGTTCACTAAAGAAAGTGAAAATGGCAGAAAGGAGAAGCTCTTCATGTTCGACAGCTGAATTTCTCTGTAGTCATCGTTTCTTGTCGTCTCTTTGACTCCAGGCTCTTTTGTACGAGGACAACAAATGGAAATCAAACCACAAATGAAGCCTTCGGCCTTGTCTTCATCTCCGCTGCAGCTAAGAGCAGCGAGACAAGACTGTCCACGCCCCGTTCCTTAAGGACTGACTGCCTCAACAAGTGTGAAGTTTTCCTTCAGTGAACCCGAGGGACATTTCAAACAGGCTGGTGCCTGTTTCCTCCTGTTTCTAAGTCTACAGGACAGTAGAAACTCTGCCTTGAGTCGATATCCCTGAATGACGTAGTGGTGGCGGTGCCTTTATTTGGTGGCAGACGATGCGACAGGATGGATATGTGCCGTTTGTTAAGCTTCAGCGGAAGCTGCTTAAAAAGGAGTGAGTGAACAAAACACATCACACATTCTGAGTTTAATCACATTCCTCGAAAAAGACTTAATTTTCATTTCCTGTGTGTCTGAGTGCGTGGTGGCGGGGGGGTCATCAGGATTTAATGTTGGGAAGACGCAGCTTTACAGCATCAGGTCAACAGAACAGGCTGAGGTCAGAGTATCAATGTTTTCAAGTCAAAGTTTTGTGAGAAACTAGATCCGACGTGTCCAGGATGTTTCCGCCTCTCGCCCAATGTCCACTGGGATTGGCCACTGCCAAAAAGAGTGATGGACTGCCCCCTCCCCCCCCCAGTCACTGCAAACTGATATCATTTAAGATTTAATGTCTCTGCCTCCTGTGCCTTTTCTTGTGTCACCTTTATTATCGATGAATCTACACTTTGGATGTCAATGGTTAAAAAAGAAAAATATGATTCCATGTTTATATTCATGTAATTAAAGAAATGAAAAACCAAGTGTTGCCCGAAATGTTTTATGTGCAGTCATTTTGTATGTTATATACAATCATAGATAATACCTTCTTTACCTCTGTCATCATCTTCAAGACTTAAACAGTTCAATACCACAGTCGCTGGCAATGAGATTCTTGGGTCACAGGATCTAACCGTGCTCAACAATATTTAGATAGATAACCACACAAGCAACAAACAGAAATTAAAATACATAATATAAAATATGGCTGAAGTAATACAATACACACCTTATATATAAATTATAAACTAAAATGAAATGTTACTGAGAAGAATCAGTGAGAATGTTAAGTGATACTGATGAGTGGTAGAGCAAATATATCTGATCAAGGGTTTTTATTGATCATGTGTTCAGTTGATAATTATTGATGAAGTTTAGAATAAATTAAATTAAATTAAATCAAGAATAACATCTTTTCTTTATTATGAAGAAACTGCTGCAGTTACAGAAAGTGACCAGCAGGCGGCAGAGCGAACCACTCGGCGAATCACAACACAGCGAGGCGCTGACGTCATTGTTGGGGTATTTTCAAGATGGCGGCGGACTGAGGCTGCGGCTCCGCGGCTGAGGATTAAATCTGCGGCTCGTCACACACCGGGGATGAGCGCGCTTCTCCCGGTGCTCTCCGGGCAACGCTGCGGCGCCTCCGGTTAAAATGCTCGCCCCTTCCGCCCGGAACAACAGAACCTGCTGCTGCGGAGCTCGGCCCACCGGGCACGGGCACTCGTCGCGGGATCTTACGCCCGAGGCCGAGGCTCTGTTGACGGACTGAGCGGACATGGAGGAGGCCGGAGGAGGCTCGCTCCGCTTCGACCTCAACGAGGAGGCAGGAGGGGTGAGAGCGGGGCTCGGGGCTCTGAAGGACCGCAGCATCGCACTGCTAGCCGGTGTCAGTGGGGGTCAGGGAGCCGGGAAGGGCCATTTTTATGTGACCGGTAACGGAAGGAATGTAAACACGGACGCGTCGGTACATCCGCCCCCGGTACAGAGGGAGGGGGTGTCGGTGGAGAGGGGCCTCGCGGACCGGCTGACCGACAGGTGCGTGGTGTCCGGGGATGTCGGGGACCACCGCGGCCTGAACGGATTCACTGAGTCACTGTGTCAGGAGGAGCCGGCCATGGTGGCCCTGGAGGGGGGAGGAGCAGCGGGCAGCCGCGGCCTCGCAGGGGCCGCTTCCTGTCCGGCGGGGCTCGGGACTCGGCTTTCAGCGGAGACGGGACCGCAGATGCTGCAGCCATCTGCCGGGGGGAGCACGGGGGAAGTCCCGGATGTTACCGTGGGAGGAGAGGAGCCGACGGGCGGTGTCGCGGTTACAGGGAGTGTGAGGACTTCCCCCCCCCTCGAGCGGCTGCCATGCCCGGGGAAGCAGCAGCGGAATTGCGCCTGCACCGCGGCGGCTCTCCAGTGTCCAGCTGTGGACATGTCCAACGGGGTGGAGGACAGTGAGGACCCCGGGGTGGACCCCGCTTACAACCCGACAGGAGTGTTGTCCAGACCCGGTGTGTGCGACGCGGACTGCGGGGAAGTGAAGTTATCCAACGGTGGTTTACACCTCGTGAAGAGCTCCGGAGCGACGGGTGACTCTTCGGACACCGACCTCCGTGCGGCCCCGGGGGCAGCGCGAGAGCCCGGGTCTCCCCTGCGGAGCCGGGGCGACTGCAGCGGGGGAGAGGTCCCTCAGTGCCCCGGGGAGGATGCTCCTGCTGCGGCCGAGCTCCCTCCCTCCCCCGAGGTCTCCCCCACCCCAGATTCAAGTGCCGAGCCCCCCTCCCCCTGCCCGCCGCCCCCCAGCAAACTGAACGGCGACTGCCTGCTCTCAGAGTCCGAGGAGGACGAGGCGAGCTTCGGGGACCTCGGTTTACCCGTCAGGCCGCAGAGCCTGAGGACTGACCCCGGCCTCCCGGTGTCCCTGAGCTGCGACGCCACCCCGCTGTCCCCGGACGACGATGGGGGCTTTTATTTTGGAGACGACGGGTTCATGGAGGAGTGTCGGGGCGCGTTGGAGGCGGCGGGTCGGAGACAGAGCGCCCCGGACAAACTCCCGGACCTGACCGATCACACGGACTGTTCGGACGGCAAACTGATGCCAAAGAGGTTCGGCATCGCTGACTTCTTCACCAGGTAAAATACAGAGACCGGACATGGTCCACATCCACAAATACACAAAGAACACAAACACAGGTGATTCTTTTCACTGCACCACACAGCTGCTTTCACACGTGCCGGAACTCCGGAGAATCTCCCATCATTCTCAGGAGGGGAGGGATGTTTGAGTCAGAGCCTCCGGAGCTCATCCGAACGTTTTCCAGCTGATAACCCAGTGAAAAGTTAGGACACTGTCTGGAGGAGCTGATGTGGGAAAGCAGCAGGAGATTACTGGGAGGGTACACACACACACACACACACACACACACACACACACACACACACACACACACACACACACTCAGAGCTTCACCCAGTCAACATAAGACACTTTGTGTCTCGTTCTCATGAGACGTGGACGTCCTCAGTTTAATTCTTGACGGACACTTACACACTGACCCACATTCACACAGCAGGTGACGTCTCTAACGATCCCCTAACGAAGCACCGTTAGCAGTGGACCAATCACAGCAGAGTGGACCAGCTGACCAATCAGAGCAGAAATCGAGTGTTTGAGACAGAGGCTGAAAAGAGGAGCTGCAGCGATGGACAGTCTGAGGACAGAGATGTGTTTTACATTAATGGCACTAAGGACGTGATCTTGGCCACTCGTCCTCTCATAGGATCTCACAGCTCCAGCGTGGAGCCCGTGTGACAGCTCACATGTTAATCACGCCCTAGTTGAGTGTGTGAGCAGTCAGTGATGGTCCGGACGAGATGAGCCTCCACTCTGTGCAGCCTCTGTCCTCAGGGCGTCGCTCACATTCACCGCTCCCTCTGCTTTCTCTGCCTGAGGCCGACCATCGTCACGTTGTTGAGCCTCCGCTCAGCCCGGCAGGTTCTCTGTCCCTGAGGAGATGTTTCAGCAGCTCTCAGACGCACGAGTCAACATTCTCTCGGTTTAACCACAGATTTACACTTTGATTATTAAACAGTTTTTAAATTAAACCTAAATATTAAACAACTCCATGACAGAAAACCCTCGTCTTCGTCTTCTACGTGTACGGCTCCTCTTCTTCATCCTGAGAGATTTGTGTTCTTCCAGTGTCACGTCCGTCACGTGTTAGAAACCTCAGAGACACGCCCACTCGCTCACTGAGAAGGTTCCAGATGTTTTCTCTCATGGACTCACTCTGATATTTTACAGATGTTTTACTAGAGGCTGCAGGAGAAGATCCAGAACATGTCCAGAGACACTGACTCAGACGTTTGTCCTCACAGACAGAACCTCTGGATGCTCTCTGGAGAACATCTGTGGTTCCTTCTGAAAACATCTTAGATGAGCTCAGGGTCGTCGAGGAGAGCAGAGCGGTGACGGCGGCCTGGAGACGGAGCGTCTGTTTATTTAGACGAGGTTCAATGATTAGACACAAACATGATGTCAGACTGAATATCAACAGGATTTTGTTTGTAACTCACTCTGACTTTGAGGCTCATGACTTTGTCCTGCTGCAGGTTGTACAGCTGAAGGAAAGAAAATGTCGTCACAGGCTTCAGTATCTGGGAGAATGTCCCTGACTAAATTCCTGAGGAGGTAAACTGCTTAAGTAAAGTGAAAACATGGAAATATTTAAGACTTCAGTGCAGAGAGCAGTTCACAGCCTGAGGGGCAGATCTCTGTGTGTCTGTAGAGAAAATCCTGTCTGACTGGCAGGTGGAGGAAAATCTGTGTTTGCTAAATCTCCGTCAGTGTGAGCCTGGTTTTGGACTCGGGCCTCGACAGCTGGCCGAAGCGTCCCGGCGTCTCAGAGGAAATCCAGACAGACGGAGCAGCGCTGGAAAATGTCCACGCTGGCTGTTTGCTGCACAGCGTGGCTGAGGGCAGGACGGGGAGGATCGTAGAAGCAGGAATGTTTCTTTATTTATATGATCGCTGCCTGAAGACAGTTGCCTCTGACAGACGCCTGCTTGTGTTGTGTTAACATCTTTGACCTTTTCATGGTTCAGAGAACCAACCCAACTTATTTCTAATCAGCTGAAGACAAACAGTTTGAAAGTAAACAATAAGAATAATGAGTTTTGTTTTTGAAAACAAAACAAAGGTCAGCGGCTGGTTTCATCGGTCGAGGGAAGAAACGCTGCATGTCCACCACCTACAGGATGAAATTCACTTTGAGTGTTTACAGTCGTCATCCTCGCTGTGATGTGAGAACTGAACCCTTCACATCAGCTTCATGTTTATCTTCTGTCTCACTCGTGCAGCGAGTGAAACTACAAACCAGAAATAAAAAGAGGAAGTAGTTTTCGGTTTCGTCGCTGTGGTCTGGTCTCACCACAGCTGCTCTCTCACTCTGCTTTATTCTACTTTACTGTGGAAACTGTGGTTAAAAAAAGAAAGAAAGAGGTGAAATAAAAATCTGAACCCTCTGAGGTTTCAGCTCCACAGCTTCATCTTCTGCAAACAGATAAATACAACGATGAAGAGACGACAGGTCAGAGAAATAAAACACGAGCTTCCCTTTGTGTCGCTTTCATCAAACTGTTCCAGGGATGAGAAGAAGGTGTGTGTGTGTGTGTGTGCGTGCGTGTGTGTGTTTGTGTCGTTCTTCACACTTCCTTTTCCTACTTCCTCCTGCTCCTCTCCCTCCTTCCCTCTTTCTCCTCCTCCTCCTCAGACTGTCGGCCTGGCAGCTTCTTTTTTTCCCTCCGTCATCATCGTCTTCAGAATCTGCTGCAGTTGCAGGATTGTGGTCAGAATGATGATGAGGATGAATTTGCCTCATGACGTATCCAAGCGTTTGTTTGAGGAACTGAAATATTTTATCTGCAGCATCTGACATCAGCGACTTTACCCTGAGAGGAAAACAGCTGTTATCACGAAGCTCTGCGTTTGTTTATCGTGAACCATGGAAACAGTTTTACAGCTTTGTTTTTTTGTCCAGAGAATCACAGAAACATTTTCACACACTTCCGTTTGAGCTCCTCGTCAGAGTCTTTCTTCTCATTTCCCTTTCAGGAGCCTATTTTCTAGGAAATCCAAAGAGCCAAAGGCACCGACCCATAATGCAACAGGATGGCGACTGTTCGGCAAGACAGGAGCCAGAGAGGCTGACCCAACTAAAGACCCGAACCCCTCAGTGTCCAATCAGCAGGTTGGTTCTTTAAACACACGCCTCCACCTCATCTTGTTGATTCTCAGCTCCGCCCCTTGAACCTGTGTTGATGAATGACTTGTTTTAAGAAACTTTATGAAATAGAAATAAATCTAAATATTTCCTCACACACACACACAGACACACACACACACACACACACGTGTTCTGGCTGAATTTAAACTACATTCGATTCTCACGTCAATGAAACGTGTCCGGCAGCAGCTGTGTCACCGTCGTCTCACTTAAGTGCCCTCGAGCAAGATGCCAAATCTCTGCTGTTGTTGTGACCTCTGACCTTTCGGAGGACAGTAAAAACATCTGACAGCCGCCAGCCTCCACGCTCACTCCGCTCACATCTGCCAGATTCTGATGATTCATCGGGGAAAGGAGGGAACCAGATGTGGTTTGTCTTCAGCTGGTTGACACATCAGATACACAACAGAGGAGCAGGAGGAGGAGGAGGAGGAGGAGGAATAATATCTGATCATGGAGAACAGGTTTATTAATCAATAATCAATATGTGTCCGCTCTATTTTAATGTCAGCCGGACCTGTTGATAATTATAAACCTGATTTGATTGGCTGGTGCCTTGAAGTGAAGGAGCAGAACCTCCCATGATGTTTCACAGCGTTGGCGTTAACGAGGAACAGGAAGTCGTCACAGTCCGAAGCTCTTTGTTCTCTGGCTGCTGTGATGACGCTCTTTTATTTACAGGATGAGACGTCAGTGCTCGAGTTATTTAAAGTTCGCTTGTTCCATTAAGAGTTTTAAAAAGCAGCAGTTCAATGATGTTGATGAAATCTCCATGGATACAGTGAAACTTTATTATTATATGAAGCAGCTGTGGATCAGTCACATGATGTCACACGTGACGTCACACGTGACGCTCACTCCAACGTGTCAGAGCCCCAGTCTGAAGGAACTCTGTCTCCCTCTGCTGGTGACGCTCAGAACTCTGGTTATAAAGGACTTGTTGTCTTGTTGACCCACAGCTGTTCTGTCCCAGAGAACACACACACACACACACACACACACACACACACACACACACACACACACATAGATTGAGATCTGTTCAGACTCATTGATTCTTTCTGCAAATTATCATCTGACTGTCGTGTGTGTTCAGATTTATTTCATCCAGATGTTTGATCTTTTCCTGAGTTCTCGGCTTTTATCACAAATTCAATTCTTGATTTTCAGTAAAACAATGTGTCGTCGCTGCTCTGTAAGAAGCTCTGAGAGACTAAAAGACTTGTATCTGTGAACTGTAGTGTCCACAGGAGGAGGAGGAAGAGGAGCAAGAGGAGGAGATGAAGGACTCAGGTGTGTCCCCCGGTCCAGAGCGCCCCCCAGCTGCAGGGAGGAGGAAGAACCTGGAGTTTGAGCCTCTCTCCACCACGGCTCTCATCCTGGAGGATCGACCAGCGTGAGTCTGACGACGATTCAATCTTTGTCTCTCAGCGGTTCAGTCTGAGGACACGTGACTGATGATGGTTTCATTTTATTATTTTGAGTTTAAACGTTTAAACATTGGACTCTCTCTCTCTCTCCTTCAGGAACCTTCCGGCCAAATCTGAGGAGGAAACTCAGCGACACAAACTGGAATATGAAGAGATGGTGGCAGGAGCCAAGAGGAGAGGTACACACACACACACACACACACACACACACACACAATGGTTTAAAACTAAAACTGGTCCTCACAAAGACAGATGTTCAGTGTGAGTGTGTGTGTCCTCCGCTCAGAGTTGAAAGAAGCTCAGAGGAAGAAGCGTCAGATGAAGGAGAGACACCGACAGGAGGACAGCATCTCCAACGCCATGGTCATCTGGAACAACGAGATCCTTCCTCACTGGGACACCATGTACGTCCGCTGTGTGTGTGTGTAGTATTCTGTGTGTGTGGATGCACTGCTCCTTTATTTAGTTCACTGTGTGTGTGTGTGTGTGTGTGTGTGTAGGAAGGGGACGAGGCGGGTGAGGGAGCTGTGGTGGCAGGGACTTCCTCCCAGCGTCAGAGGTCGAGTGTGGAGTCTCGCCATCTGCAACGAGCTGAACATCACGGCCGGTGAGAACTGACACACTTTTTAAATTCACTCTCACTTGATGAATCTGCTGGAAGAAGCCTGTTGGAAATGAAACTTGGTTTGAAAAAGATTTACGATCCTGGTCTGATCCTGGTTTGATCCTGGTTTGATCCTGGTCTGATCCTGGTCTGATCCTGGTCTGATCCTGGTCTGACGTGTCTTTCTGTCTCGTGCAGAGCTGTACGAGATCTTTCTGTCCAGAGCCAAAGAGAAGTGGAGGAGCTACAGCGAGACCAGTTCAGTGAACGACAGTGAGAGTGGTATGAAGCAGGTGTGACACCAGACTCTGTCCAACAGTCAGAACTGGACACTAAACGTGTGTGTGTGTGTGTGTGTCTCAGATGGAGGAGCGTCTCTGGCCGACAGAGAGTCCAGTCTGGACCTCATCAAACTGGACATTTCCAGAACGTTCCCCTCCCTCTTCATCTTCCAGAAGGTAACGTCATGTCATCGTTTCGTTTCTGGAGCTGATTCCAGTAACTGAGACGTCACCCAATGAAGCGTTGAGGACACTGATCTCATGACTTCCTGTCTCCTCAGGGCGGACCCTACCACGACCTCCTCCACAGTGTCCTCGGAGCTTACACCTGTTACAGACCCGACATCGGCTACGTGAGTTTGATTGACACTCGGGCTGGGAGGGGCCCCGGAGAACAGCTGATAACAATCGTCCACATGAACGACAGATTTATAAAAACTTTAAATTCTATGATTGTCTTCGTGCAGGAGACTGAGTCAACACAACGAGGCACAGACTTCCTGCCCAGAGCTTCTTACTCCTACATGTTTGGTTGAAAACTAGAATGTTTACATGACCCAGATGAACACGTATGTTTCTGGGTGCTTCCAGGTTCAGGGGATGTCGTTCATCGCTGCAGTTCTGATCCTCAACCTGGAGGAGGCGGAAGCCTTCATCACCTTCGCCAACCTGCTCAATAAACCCTGTCAGATGGCGTTCTTCAGGGTCGACCACGAGCTGGTACGTCCTTACTCACGTTACTTGGTTAACGCGTCTGTTTCCTCCGTCGTCTGATCGTTGTCCGTTTCTTCTCCGTCAGATGTTGAAGTACTTTGCAGCGTTCGAGGTTTTCTTTGAGGAGAATCTTCCTCGTCTCTTCAGCCACTTCCAGGCGAACAGCCTGACCCCTGACCTCTATCTCATCGACTGGTGAGTCTGATGTCGTCCAACGAACAGCTGATGATGACATTCTGGTTCCAGATTAATCTAAAGTGTCCGTCTGCACAGGATCTTCACGCTGTACAGTAAGTCCCTCCCCCTGGACGTGGCGTGTCGAGTGTGGGACGTCTTCTGTCGGGACGGGGAGGAGAGCTTGTTTCGGACGGGGCTGGGTATCCTGCGTCTGTACGAGGAGGTCCTGCTGCAGATGGACTTCATCCACATCGCTCAGTTCCTCACTCGCCTCCCAGAAGACCTGCAGTCGCACACGCTCTTCAGCGCCATGGCCAACACGCACATGATCAGCAGAAACCGCCGCTGGGCTCAGGTCAGTTTCTGCAGAAGAGCGTCAGCATCAGAAATGAGAGGAGGGAGTTTTTATTCTTCACTTTTCTTTTCTAGAAAAAAGTTGAGAATTTGTTTGTGATTCACTCACTTCACGTTTTCATTTCCTGTTTTCTTTCAGGTGTTTTCTGCTTTGACGAAGGACGGAATCAAAGAGGTGGATAAGAACACCAGCCCGGCGCTGAGGAGTTAACGCTCACAGACCTCGATGCTGCTGTGGAGGAGGATGAAGCTGGCGTCAGTCGGCCGCGAGCTTCAGAGCCAGACGTCGGCTCGTCCTGTCGCCGCTGAAGCTGGAAGCTCAACTCTTCACTCCGAAGCTTGAAGCAAAAACACGAGGCGGGAGCGAAGGTGGAGGTCGGAGGAGCCGTCAGCTTGAGCGTCCAGGTGGGTGAAGGAAGAGCGGCCCCCAGGAGTCGCAGGGCCCCGAGCGGTCGGTTCGAATCTCCACAGCCGTCGTCAGTATTTCACGTAGAGGTTTAGTTTGATGAAGCAGCAGATTCTCAAAGGTGGAGAAATCAAACAGACTTTCAGCCGCTGGCCGGGTGCAAACACTTGATCCTGGCCTGTGATTGGTTGAGCCAGTATTTCACCGGTTGATCCTCAGACTCCAGCTCTGATGTCGGTGCTAATCCTTTTCTGAGGCTTCGACTCGTCTGTGGTTTAATTATTAACTTCTGTCCTCGTGGATTTTTATTTCACACTGTTGTTTCATTTGCTGCTTTTATTTTTAGCTCTAACCAGAAAATTCACGAGGCTCCAACTTTAAAGCGTAACTTTTTAAATCTCTTGACAAATAGAAAATAACATGGGAAGAATCTTAAAGACATTTTGTACATCGTAGATTTTCCAAATCACAATCGAAGAACACGTCAAGTCAACGATCGTCATCGAGTAAACAACAAAATATAATCACATCCTTTTTTTACAGGAAACGAACGAACACGTTTTTCCTCTTTGAACTAAACCTTCAGAAATCTTCTCCTGTAAAAAGCCGATGAATCGAATATGAAAATAGTTTCAGTTATTTGTTGTTGGAGCCAAAACATTGAGTCATTAACTGAAAATGAAACATTACAAACTGTTTGTGTGGCATCGAGACGCACACATGTTAATATTATCACCACGGCAACAACGAGCAACACTAGAAATCCTGAAATTCATGAATGAATCTAGATTATAATCTCAGACACAGGACGCCCCCTGCAGGCCTGTCTGTGTTTAACACTCCTGATTTAAACACTATTAAATGTAGTTCATCCCTACCACTACACACACACACACACACACACACACACGCACACACACACACACACACGAGCTTCAATCTTAATAACATTTTTCTTCTTTATGATTTTCACCAGAATTTTCTCTAATTTCAAAAAGTCCATCCTGAAGTCGAACAGAAACACTGAGGTCGTAAAGATTAAAACACGTCACTGCTGTCATCATCATCATTTTAATAATTCAACAACGAAAATATTTTTTTCCTCAGACACCCCCCCCCCCCCCCCCCCCCCGTTTTCTGCTCTCTCACTCCACCAATAAGACTTGTTGTTGTTGTTGTTGTTGTACATCAGCCAATCAGAAGCCAGCTCTTTACAGTTTTATCGTGACGGGATGTGAAACCATGACAACGTGGTTCAGATTCTTTTCTCTGACATCACACTAAGACTCAGCAGCACACGTGTGTGTCGATGAAACACGCTACGATAGAAAGACTGGAGACGAAGTTTGAATATTAATGAAAAGTTATAACTTCTGTGACAGATCATCAGATAAAGATGAAAAATGTGGAAGTCGTCACAGGAAACAAACGATGGTCGAGATGTTTCAGGTCTAACGTTCCTCTGCTCACAGACACTCCTCCGTCAGCGATCACACAAACCGACAATTAACACGTGGAATCATTCTTCTGTCCTCATCAACGTCATCACAGTGGAAAACTTCGTTTCAGTTTCAACTTTCAGCTCTGAAGTGTTTGAATCTTTATCTCCAACAAGTTCGAGTGTTTCAGTGATTAACTGTCGGATGTGTTTTCACCTGAGAGATGATCAAAATGTTCTCAGTGAAAACCAGCAGATGAAAACGATCATCAGGCTTCATGTCACAACCGTTCATTTCAAAACTGATCTGTTTGTCTGGATGTTTGACGTCGGGCAGATTTCTGAAAATAATTCATATTTAATTGATGAAATATAAATGAACACAGTCCCAGATGATCCTCGCTCATTCTAACATGACGTGAAACGACGACTCTGAAATAACTCCGATGTGTTGAAGGTAAAAGACGCTGATTATTTTTGTGTTTGTGCTCAAACTCTTTTGAAAAATCAAATATGTGCAATATGGTTTAGATTGAGATGAATAATCCAGAAACCTGAGCAGCTCACGTCAACGTTCCCTCGTCTCGCTTCACTCCAGATGTTTGATGAAACACTCAAAGAGCCGCAGAGCGAGACCAGATTAATAATGTGAGATTATTTTTCCTCCCACGTGTTCCGAACATTCATTTTATTTAAGTTTTATCATTTGTATTTTATACTTTCATGTAAATTCATTTAGCTCTGTTCATTTTATGTGTGTTATGGTTTTTCTTGTCAAGTTTCAATGTACATTTTTTCATAATGCCTTACAGGTGATGTAAATAAACTGTAAAAATGTTCTTTCTTTTCATATAATGGCCACTAGTTAAATGTGTAAATAAATATCTCAGCAAATGGAGCGTTTTCTGTTTTTTCTTTTAATTTAATCTGAAGAGGAAACTCGACTCACATCTGAAGTCAAAGACAAAAACGTCTTCGAGGTTCTTCAGTTGATTTTCTTCACAGTTAAAGATGAACTGGATTAAATCTCACGTCACTGGTGACGACACAGAATCTTTAGGAAACGACTTCAAGTCAAAAGTTTGATTCTTATTGAAAAGTTTCGCACAAGATTAATGAAACTTTTTGTTTTGTTTTTTCTTCATTGTTTTTTGTGAAATCAACATTAAAGTGATTTAAGAGATTAAAATAAAAGAGTCAACAAAAGTGGAAGAAGAGATGTGAAAAATATAATGATTATTTTAAGGATCGCACTCTGAGACATGTTCGTCACAGACGTCACAGCAACAAGACACATTTTATTATCAAAAATAAAAATATTGATCACAGAGAATAAGTTGATTGGATCATTGTTGTTGATGTTTTGACATGTGAGGTAAACACACGTGATTTAATCTAAGTGACAATGATTCCTGATGTGAAGATTAAATTTAAAATACTTCAGTACCTCAAAAGTGTACTTGAGTAAATGTACTTACCACGACTGACCAGCAGGAGAAAATCTGATTCAGTGGCATGTCTCATTTACATTTTAGAACACTAGGTGGCGTGTTATGATCAGTTTTTATCATGGACACTTTTCACTGATCATTTATTTAAAGTTTATTTAATTTATTATGAAAAAAGTGAAAATATGTTTAAACCATAAATATGAGAAATTCCTTTGATTCAAAGCCCTGCGTTGTCATGGAGATTAATAATTACATTTCACATATTTCACTATTTTTACTTTATCAACAACAGAGCCTGAGTCTCTCTCGCAAAGCATCATGGGAACTGTAGTCAAACGATTATTGACAGAAAACACAAGTTTTTTGTTTTTATTTTCCAGAAACAATTATTTAAAGAAAACAGATTCTCATCGAGGATCAGAGGAAACATTTGATTCTTCTTCAGCTGTTAAACAACAACAACAACAACATGTTACAACAACAACACGTCACAACAACAACACGTCACAACAACAACAACGTGTCTGTCACTCGATGATGCTTCTTTCTGGTCAGTGTCACTTTTACGTCTCAGCTCAGATTAGATCCGTTTCCAGAAGGAACCTGAAGCTGAAGATCTCGTCTGTGAAGCTTCAGCAGCAGATGAACCTCAGTCGGGGAGCTCCGGTATTTCCGAGGCCCGCGGTGGAGGAGAGGCGAGGCCGCGAGGGGCCTCCGCCCGCCTCTGAGCGAGGGGAAGAATCCGTGGAGGTATTTGGAGCCAGTCTGGGGGCTTTCCTGTGGAGGGGGGGCTGCAGGGGAAGGAGGTTGGTGCCCCAGGGGCCTCTGGGATACCACAGCGGGAGGCGGGGAGGCCGAGGTCAGAGCAGGAGGTGGAGGAGAATGAACGAGTGTTTAAAGAGGAGGGAAAAAAACACCGGCGGCACCAGAGTGAAAATATAATTTAAATGATTTAAAGTTAAATCAATTAAATCTCGATCAGCTGCTGACGGACGATGTCACACAGGAAGTAAACATTGAGAAATGATTTACATTGTTTGTAAACTATCAAGGAATCAAAGGATTAAAAACACAACAGGTTTTTCAAATGAATAATTTAAATTCAGTGATTTAATAACTTCATTTATCTATGGAGGCCAAATGTTGACAAAACATTATCAATGGAATCTTATCGACTTTCTTGTTTCTCTTTTCTTTATTTTTTAAAACCTTAAATCTTTAGGAATTTTTTTTTTTACAATTTTACATTTTATCAGATTTCCTCCTTTTGTTTCAGTTTTTAATATTTTAGTGCTGAATGACGCATCATATTTATTACAGAATACAAAATGGATGATGTCAGTAAATAATGAATCTTAAATACACTGTGTGTGTGTGTGTGTGTGTGTGTGTGTGTGTGTGTGTGTGTGTGTAATGCTATTTAATGTTGTAGAGCAAGTTTCTACTTTTATTTTGAGATTTATTAAAATTTATAAGATAGAAAAAGTTTTAAACTGTAAATAATCTAAAGAAGAAAGGTGCAGTCATCAGGCTTAAAGTAAAGATGATCAGTTCATCCATTAAAATGAAATAAAATAAAGACAAATGGCAAATTTAAGCTTCTAAAATTTCCAAAGATAAAAAAAATCCAAATTTTCTGAAGGTCTTTTATTTTCTAGTTTGTTAGTAAATGAAGCAAAAAACTGAAAAACCTTCTGATTATTTTCTTGAGTCATGTTTGTCAGCATGAGGATTCATTTCCAGTAAATCTGCAGGAACATTCTTGTTTTATTTTGTATTCATGGATCTTTGTCTCAGCTCCACTGAGTCACTTCTTCATTTTTCTAATCATTAATCCTGGATGTCATTTATTTTTCTTCCTATTTATACTTTGCACCTTAAGGATTGCTTTTTAATTTTGCTGAACTCTGTGAAATGACAATAAAAGAATTCTATTCTATTCTGCAGGTCTCACGGTTGTTTTAATTTAAATATGATTTTTTTTCAAGGAGCATTGTTTTAAAAAATTACTCAGAAACAAATTGTAATTTATCAATAAACCAAAGTTTTACTAAAATACTGATGAGAAATATCTAGTTCTATATAAACTGTAAAAATCATGTCAATCATTTCACAGAACTTTCCTCCAAAGTTAAAGGAATCAAACATAAACACAATCATTTATTATCTCTTCTGGTTTCTACAGCGTTTGATTGAAGAAAATAAAAATGTGGAGAGGAAAAGAAAAGAGTAATCGGAGGTGAGAGAGGAGGACGGAGGTGAAGACGAAGGGTCAACACACTGTTTCCTGTCCTCTGGGACGTCCGATCACTCGTCTCTCCTCCTGCCCTCTTTCATCTCTCCCTTCGCTCTCTCCCTCTTCCTCCTCTCATCACTCCATCACCACAGGCTGTTTGCTTTCAGTCCACGATGACCTGCAGAGGACCAGCCCACCGCCGTCTCCATGACAACCGCACCGTTTGACTGGCAGGTAGAAAATGGTCACCTGTCATCGAGCAGCGAGGAGACTTGAAATAAAGTTTGTGGAATTGTGCGTTAAATATTAACGTTAAATTAAAAGAATTATGAGTCACGTTGAAAATGTTTGTTAAATGAAATGATTTCAAATAATTAGTTGTTCTTAAGTCTAAGTCTAAAACTTCAGAAAAAGTAAGTTGTTCAGTTTCTCTGATAAACTTTTTGTTGGAAAAGATTCAACTGAAGTTAGAAAACTTTGTGTTCATCCTGCCTGGTTCATCTGCACTGAAGACTCCATCATCTCTGTTTCTCATCAAATGAAACTGAATTTTCTTTCTTACTCTTCTCGAGTGTAGTTTATCTTTAAGTTTCCTTATCGAAGGTTGTTTTTTCATTATTTCTGTTAAACAATCTCCAGAGCCAAATTCACAACCTTCCAAAATAAAAGCTCTGTGATTCAGCATTGCAGCAACAATGTTGAGCTTTTAAAAAAAATTACAAGTTTATGGTTAATATTACGAATCACAGACAATATAATATAATATAACTATATATATATATATATAAATCCACAGTTTGTTCTCTGGTTCTTTTACTTTGTCTGAATTCAACTCTCACTTCTGTTTTGTGAGACTTTAAAGTTTTGCTCGGAAACATTAATTCATTTACCCGACGAGACTAATCTTTTTTCCCGGACACAAAACGGTGAGTGATTTAAGATCTTGAGGTTGACGCTGTGACCCGGGACGTCCCACCTGTGGAAATCCTCCGACCTCCAGCGGCGGCAGAAACTCACCCGAGCTGCTTTCCCATTAGGTCAGTGGTCGCCCCCAGAGGCCAATTCTCTTTAGCTCCCCTTTCACTCCTCTCACAGCGAGTACCGCCGGGTCAGACGGAGGGAAAGCCGCTAGGCGCCGAGTTGCAATTAGATGCTTCATTATATAAAGGCATATTCAGATAACAGGGGCACCAATGAGGTCAGTACGTGTCTTTTGTTGTGGGATTAATGAGATTTTTAATAAAACAAAAAAATGCCTCCTTCCTTATTGTAATGACCTAATGAGTGTGCCGGTGGCGCCGGGCCATGTTGGTGGGAAAGTCCCGTGGAACGACCCGTCTCTTGGTGCCCCCCCCCACCACATCATCCCTCCATCCTTTCCTTGCACCTGCATCCCCCCAATGCCGCCCTGTGCTTTCCGGACCCCCCCCCCCAGTGTTTGTATTCAAAGCGAGGAACCAAATGAGTGTTTAATTACCATAAAATGCTATCGGCATTTAGCCCTCTGACACAATGAATGGCAACATAGAGCTCATTGAGGTTATCAACAAGGGGACCACTGGTCAATTGGGTCATTGATTTGGATTGTTTGACAGACCCGGAGCCAAGGCCGCAGGAGCAAGCAAAGTTCAAAAATCCCCCTCAGTTGAATCGAGAAGTTTGTCACAGAATCTGTTGGAAGGGGCTGTCAGGAGCGATTAGGGGGCATGAAAGGGCTCAGCGATCAAACGGGGCCTGTCCCAACGCTGCACATTTAATTAGAATTTGCATGTCTTTGTCCCTGACCCCTCAGCAGGCATGATCTGATTACAAGGGTGAACAGTTAGCACCGGGGGAACGGGGAACTCGCAGCGAACCACCGCACTTATTTATCTTTACCAAACCCGTCGGCGTTTAAAGACCAAAACCGGTTCTCGGCGTCGCTGCGTCTCCGCCGCAACCAGACGACGAAGAAAGTGGAAGGAGCCGCTCCGACGCCGTGGTTCAAGTTCTGCCGCTCACGTTTCGTTTTTTTTCTGCTGCTTCGTTTTCATCTCCTGCTGAATTGTGGGAGTTTGGGACTGGAGGAGGAGGGGGGGTCGGGGGCTGAGGCGCTCGCTGGCTCATTAATTGGGAGGCACAGCGACCTTTGACCCCAATGATGCAGGGTGACAGGGCAAATGACGGGAGGCGATTGGCTGGCAGCTTCAGCGGTTGAACGTGCCACCAGTGGTGTTCCAGAGTGGAAAAGGGCAACGAGGGACAAAACACGGCTCTTTCTTCTCTTCCGTCTTTGTTCTCCCCATTTTACCTGTCGCTGCTTCTTCTCCTCTTTTCTTTTGTCTTTAAGTTTTTACATTTTTCTAATTATCCTCTTCCCTTATTTAAATAACACATTTGATTTAATTAAAACCTTGTTTTATTTTTATATTTGCATTGTAAGATTTAAATTGAACACAGATTATTTGGAAAAAGTTATTAATGTAACTCAGAAATAATCAGAACTGCACCAGGAGCAAATCTGAACAATCTCATAAGTAATAAAACCAATAAAATTTAAGAAATACTTGTTAAACATTTTATAAAAGATCTAGAAAAAAATCTGTTTTTTGAGTTAATGTTAAAAAATATTTTACTGAAATAAAAATTTGATTTTCATTTGTATTTTAACAAAAACTCAAAATTTAAATTCTGTTAAATAATTTCTGTCTGTTAATTCAAATTAAATGTTATTTCGAAGTTAATGGTTTGAAATAAACTTTTAAATGTAAAAGTTTAATTCTAATAATGTTATTGTTATTGAATCATAACAATAATAATAATAATAACAATAATAATAATAACAATAATAATAATAATAATAATTTTAAATGTGGATATGGATTCTTCGTAATAATATTATTCACCTGGTCTGAATTCTGATGATTAGTTCACGTTCAGCATTTGAAACTTCTCTGTTTGTTTTTCTTCAGTTTTAATTTACGCTTTTATTTTGTTTAATAAAGAAGAAATCGTTTCATTTTCACACGAATGAATCTGTGACAGTAAAACTGATCTGATGAGAACTGAAGGTTTCATGTGTCTGTGCAGAAACAGGCCTGTGTGTGTGTGTGTGTGTGTGTGTGTGTGAGTGTGTGTGTGTGTGTGTGTGTGTGTGTGTGTGTGTGTGTGTGTGTGTGTGTGTGTGTCGGAGGTCGTTAGTGTGTGTTTGCATGTCGTCTCCTCTCTCGTCTTTGTTAAAGTGTCTCCAGTGTGTCTGGGATGGAGACACGCACTCCATCCTGCTCCCACATCTCTTCACCTCCTCCTCTTCTCTCCTTTTTTCTTTACATCCACTCCTCTTGTTTTTTATTCTGTAACTTCTCCTCTTCCACTTTCTCTTCACCTGCTGTTTTCTTCCTCTCGTCTCTCACTTCATCGGCCTCTGATTCCCTCTCTTCGTGGTTTTCTTTCATCACAGCTGTTTACACGGATGAAAGTAAAACTGGACTTTACATTTAAAATGATTTACAGAAACGTCTTCAGATGCTTTCGTCCTTTTTAAGTCACAGGATTTCTCAATCGGCTCTGAGGAAACTATCGTCACCCAGAAACTCCCTGAATGTCTCACGTCTAATGTTGCATCATGGGAAGTTGAACAAACATTCAGTAACTTTCTAAAACCAGCAGTTGAGAAATGAAAACTTAATTTGACTTCTGTTCCACAAAATGATCAGAAACACAGAGGTTTTAAAATGTGGGTGAAACAGGTTGTTGACTGTGTCGTGTTCAAGATCACGAGAAACAAACTGGAAACTGAGACAGACCAAATATAGAAGAAGCAACGAGACGGTTCCTCACGTTTCACCACAGATGATCAGAGACAATGAAACCTGTCTCATGCAGAATCATTCACATTAGAGACAAAGTGTTTTCAACTGTTGTGACGCACTTCATTCATCCATGTTTTAAAAAAACGGATCCATCTGCTCTCAGCTGATCTGAAGCTCTGACATGTTCCTGATGTGTTCCTCACATGTTCCTCACATGTTCTGTATGTGAGAACACATGTCTGAGTCAGTGTCTCTGGACATGTTCTGGATCTTCTCCTGCAGCCTCTAGTAAAACATCTGGAACATGTCAGAGTGAGTCCATGAGAGAAAACATCTGGAACCTTCTCAGTGAGCGAGTGGGCGTGTCTCTGAGGTTTCTAACACGTCTCAGGATGAAGAAGAGGAGCCGTACACGTAGAAGACGAAGACGTCAACTTGGAAAGACGAGGAGGTTCCAGATGTTTTGGTGATGAGGGCCGACGCCGTGTGGACGAGCTGTAAACAACAACACTGATCTTTACACAGCGGAGTTTAGACGTCATGTCCCGCCTCCTGCTGCTCTACAGGCTCCGCCCCCCGTTACCCACATGTTCCTGTTGTTGTGACGGACTGAACTTCATGTGTTGAACAGCTGATGACGACAAGGAAACTCTGAAAACTCAAACTCAATGTTCTCTTCATCTCTTCTTCCTGATTCACACCTTCACCAACACTCTTTATTGGTCCTCAATCAATCAATCAATCAATCAATCAATCAATCAATCAGTCAATCAATCAATCAATCAATCCCAGTTTGTCTCATCGATGTCAACAAGTCGTCCTCTGTCCTTCACTCAACAAGTTAAAACTACAGAGACACTTTCTGAGCAGTAACTGAAGCTCAGAGTCTCATGTGAGGATCCGTCTCCAGGACACGAGGACAATAGATGCTGATGAACTGAAGACATCAACACAACAACAGATTCTCTACATCAGAAGAAACTTTTCTTAAAGAACTTGTTCATCTGCTTCGTCGATTTTATTTCAACTCATTTTATTTCTCTCCTCCCTCCTCTTCCTCTCTGGTTCTTCATCAGCTAACGTCCTCGTGTTGCTGATCATTCACGATCATTATCTCTGGATTTTCTGGACCAAACTTTGGAAAACTTCCAAACCCGGTGGCGTTTAGATTTACGTGTTTCTTTGCGTCATGAGTTGTAAGAACTCACCGTTCGTCACGCTTCAGTCGACCTTTGTGTTCGGACAGTTCGGCTCCATGTTCTTCTGGAACTTCTCATCGTCAGCTCTTCTTCACTCTGACGAGGAAAATGTCAGAAACTACTGCACACGCTTACGTGTGTGAATCTTTCTCTCAGTTTGCCAGAACGCTGCCGTCCGCTGCGCCTCGTATGTTTGATCGTGTTGTTTGTGTTTTGAACGTTTCAAACACACGAGGTCCTGGGAATCACTTTATCGCAGGTCATTTTCCAAATGACGGGCTGACGTTGGAATGACGAACGTTGAAATGATATGATTCTGCTCGCCGAGCTCGGTGCAGCCGGGCGGAAAACGGGCTCCTTGTGCTTGGCCGTGGTTTCTGTACTCCCTGAACCCTGAAATAATGACCCTTCCTTGTTCATTAGTGTCTACTCGGTCAATCATAACACATCAGAAATGAGTTTAGCATTCAGGCGCAGGACAATTGACCTTGTGTGTGCCCTTCCTCACCAGCGAGCTGTCACAGGGCTTCATCCAAATTGAGGCAATTAGCTGCGATGTGTCTCCCCCATTAAAGCTGAGTGTTTCCACTGTGTCCTAATGACAGCAGCAGGACATGGTCTAATCAGCCGCGGCGTTTCCCCAGAGTTCACATCCACTCGGAGCTGGCACACCCAGGGCGAGCCGACGGTACGAGACAAAAACCAAACGGCAGCGGTGACGCCACAGGAGGGTTCGGCCAAGGAAACAGGTAAACAAGTGTCAGCGTCTGATATAAACGTGCTTGAGCTCTTCGTGCAACAAAAACACACAAATCTGCAGGAGATCGAATTCAACACTGAGGTTTAACTTTCGTTTGAAAAGTCCCAAACATCTTGAAACCTCTGCAGCTGCTTCAGACACCGAACTCTGCAGATCCTCCGTGTTTTCTCTGGAGGAGCTGAACGGAAATGTCCCAGTGAGACGCTCCTCAGTTTGTCTGTCTCCTCATGAGCTCCTGTATGAAGTATAAATCCAGAAGAAGCGTGGACACAGACGAAGACGTGAAGACAGTTTGTGGTGATCAGAGCTGACGACGGTGTCAGGTGATGTAAAGATGATCACATGATCACTTCCTGTCTCTGTCTGCTCCACCTCTCACCTGAAGAACGAGGAGGATCTGATGCTGGTGTGAACACGTTCAAACGTCTCGCTGAACGTGACTGAGATTTTTTATTGTCTCACTTTTTGTTCATCTCAACCTCGATCTGAGGAAGAGTCCAGGACATTTTGGAGCAGATCCAGATAAACAGGCAGATCCAGGATTCCTCAAACTCTGTCTGCGTGAAATGAAAAAAGAAAGTGAAGAAGTCAATGACTCCTCCTCCGTCCATCACGACATCAGAGACAAACCACTCCTCGTCTTTCCAAGTTGACGTCTTCGTCTTCTACGTGTACGGCTCCTCCTCTTCGTCCTGAGAGATTTGTGTTCTTCAGTTTCACGTCCGTCACGTGTTAGAAACCTCATCAACACGTCCACTCGCTCACTGAGAAGGTTCCAGATGTTTTCTCTCATGGACTCACTCTGATGTTTTACAGATGTTCTACTAGAGGCTGCAGGAGAAGATCCAGAAAATGTCCAGAGACACTGACTCAGACGTTTGTTCTCACAGACAGACCCTGCAAAACATGTGAGGAACATGTGAGGAACATGTGAGGAACATGTGAGGAACATGTGAGGAACATGTGAGGAACATGTCTGTAATTCAGTTCATGTCTGAAAACAGCTTCTCTCAAAAGTACTCTCGAGCCACTGAACCAGTTTCTGTGAATTGTTTTTGAGGAGTAAAGTTTGGAACACATCTGGATCAACGGGCAGATCCAGAATTTTCTCTTTTCACTTTCTTCAACATGACGAAAGAACTTTTTTAACAGTTTCCTTAATTTATTTCTCAAGAAATAAAATCACCAGCCAGCCTGGGCGGAGCTACACTTTCCTAATGTCCTTGCAGTTGAATTTGATGTTTTGTACATTTTGTACAAACTTTCCTTAAGTTTCTTGTTTTGTTCTGTGTTTAATACTTTTCTTTTCTTTAACTTTGAAGTTTTTATTTCATAAAAAGTAATTCTCCAGTTAATAATCTCACTCACACTGAACTGGATCAGCTCTGTCAACATCACGTTTAAAGTTTCCGTACGATCAGTTGAAATTCATGGTCCAGATTCTTTGCATCAACAGAGGGATTTGAACTGGCGTCGCTCCCGTCACAAACCCACTCTTGTAACCTCCAGTCGCCGCCTGAGCGCCTAAAAGGGATCGGCACTGATGAGATTCCTGTCCAGTTGACCTCCCCCTGTCCTCGTTCAGATGAAACATCCCATAATACACCCTGTTTGTCCTGACCTCACATGGTCTGAGGTTGTCGGGTTATGTAAGCTCTCTGGACTGAATCTACACAAACAGATTCTTCACGAGCGGCAGCGGCCTGAATATATTTAAAGACGTATCACAACACAGACGACATTAATACACACACACACACACACACACACACACACACACACACACACACACACTGTGGTGGGTAACTTTAGTTTTCTCATGTTTAATCTAATGAATGTGTATTTGTGTGAATCTACGTGTGTAGATTCCAGTAATGGAAGTAACTTAAATTAAAGTACCCACAGTTTTATTTATCACATTTGACTTCAACTGAATAAACTGCTAAACTTCAGATCAGTCAGATCCAGGATTCATGAGATCAACTACTGAACCAGGGTGTTGGTTTTAAACACGTCCCAGGTCTTTGACTTTAAATCAACGATAGATCTCAACACTGTGAAAGACGACAAACATCAGCTGATTCAAACAGCTCCTTCTTTCTGGTTGTTCAGTTTGATCTCTTAACAATTTTCAAATGCAGATGTTCCACTAACTCATTTTTAATATATGAAGCGTGTTTTCATTGTTCCTGTGCTTCTCGTCCTGCAGCAGTTTGTTTTCACTCGTTCAACCACAATTATCTGTAAAGCATCATGTCGTCACCAAGATTTTATACAAAGCTTAACCTCATTTAATCAAATCCTCCACAGCGCCACCTGCAGTCTGACAGGATCTTATTCCTGTTTTATAAGGAAGATGATCAGCGGAGGTTCACGAGGTTCACACGACGACTGAAACATCAACTCATTAATATGCAAACATGCAACTGAGACTCAACAAAAAAATCATATATTTCAAAGATGGGTTCAAAACAGAACCAATCACACTCATCCTCAACGTCACAGAACCAATCACACTCATCCTCAACGTCACAGAACCAATCACACTCATCCTCAACGTCACAGAACCAAATTGCAGTACCCATGATACTGTGCATCATTAGAGCATTTTAACTCCATTGCACCGATCACAAAGGTCAAGAAGTTCCTGTGACGTCAGGAGGTGAAGAAAAGAGCAGATTAAAACATGAAGTCCATCAAAATGAAAAGATGAATGACAGAAGAACAATGTGAGTCAGCGAGCTGGTTGGTGAACAAGCGTTCGTGCCGGCCCAGTCTGTGTGCATGTGTGTGTCTCTTTCTGTGAATGAAATAAAAGCTTGTCTTGTTTAGCGAACCTCTAACAGCGCAAAAGGCTAATAGGGCTGACCCGCCGCTCACCCCGCAGCAGCAGAAACAGAATGAGAAAGAAAAACAGAGGGAAGAGGAGCCGGTATTCTTCTTGTGCATGAACGAGAAGGGTGAACGAGGGAACGAAGCAGCCCCGGGTGGCAGATTAGTGCAGGTTGTGCCCCTGTGAAGAATGGACGGAGAGACGGAGGAGGGAGGAGAGATGGAGGGATGGAGGGATGGAGAGATGCAGGGAGGAGAGATGGAGGGAGGAGGGGGAGGCGCCTGTCAACAAAGCTGCTGATGAGAACAGAGGAAACGTCTGCACTTGTTTTATTAGATGATCAGAAAGAAGTTTTAAAATGAACATTGAACAAAAATCCACTTTTAGATGTGTATATAAAGACAAGCCCGCCCACACACGTGCTCGACCAATCCTGAGTCAGTGTCAGCTGTCAATCATGAGGTCTCCGCCTGTTTTTATATCATAAATAATTGATTTAATCAAACTGATGAAAAACATGAACAAACATCAGAGAGAAGAACGAGCTGAAACGCAAAACAACTCTTTGACAAACTTTTATTTAACGTCTACTTTTTAGTTTGGTTCATGTCCCATCTGCTAACATGGAGGAGGAGGGGTTATACTGCAGCCAGACACCAGGGGGCGATGGAGACATATTGGCTTCACCTTTGGGAGCTGCCTCGTCATCCATCTTTATTTATGCAACCTGCTTTACTTTTACTAACCCTAACCCACACACACACACACACACACACACACACACACACACACACACACACACACCAGGTGGCACTGATGTAAAGTTTGTTTACCTTGATTTTACATTTCAACCTCTCTCTCTCTCTCTGTCTGTCGGTCTCTTTCTCTCTCTCTCTCTCTCTCTCTCTCTCTGATGAGGACACTGTGAAGTCTCTGACACTACAGATTCTAGCTCCTCCCACACGGTCGTGTTGCTGACGACCTTGACGACACCTCTGCAGGTGAAAGTCGTGGGAGGATCAGAGGTCAGAGGTCAGAGGATCAGTCTGACTCAGAAGTGATGGATCTAACCGGAGGTTCACGTCTGACCTCCAGACGAAGCTGACGAGACGTCCTGCAGCCGCTCTGAGGAGATGATTGGTGAACAACAGGGCCCTTCCTCCTGTAAACTGATTGGTCGCCATGGGGACGCCAAACCAGGAAGTGGCACCTTCTAATAATTCCTGATGTGTTGTTGGGGAAACAAGCTGCGGCTTCTCCTGCCGCCGCTGTCACGGCAACCGCCTCTCTGCTTTCATCAGCTACGAGACGGAGAGAGAGACGAGGTACCAGCTACTGACAGACAGGGACGGGCTGAGTGTGTGTGTGTGTGTGTGTGTGTGTGTGTGTTCAGGTTATACTTTAAAACAACAAATAAAAGCCTTATCTTAGTTAATGAGTGTGTGAGACAATGTCAGAGCTGCAGCCTCCTGTCTTTACTACACACACACACACACTCTCTCACTCTCTCACACACAAACACACACACACACACACACACTCTCTCTCTCTCTCTCACACACACACACACACACACACACACACAGTGGTTACCAGTCGGGCTCACTGGTGCGGAACACAGGAGCAGTGAGGAGCTCTGGGATGTTAACTGACAGCTCCAGTGTCTGACGGGGTGCGGGTGGTGTCGGGGGTTGTGGGGGGGTGCAGTAGGTGGAGGGGCGGGGGGGTGTGTGTGTTCTTATTAGGCAGCGCTGTGTGGGCTTTGACCTCTCACACACTTCATGAGTTCACAGCCTCCACATGTGTGATACAGTTTGTCATGAGTCTTCTGTTTTTGTTCGCTTGTTGTTGTGTGTTGACTCAGACGATTCACAAACGTCCCACAGAGACATGTGTCCGAAGAATGTCCAAATATAACCTGAACATAACCTGAATATAACCTGAATAAAACCTGAATATAACCTGAATATAACCTGAACATAACCTGAATATAACCTGAATAAAACCTGAATATAACCTGAATATAACCTGAACATAACCTGAATATAACCTGAATATAACCTGAACATAACCTGAATATAACCTGAATAAAACCTGAATATAACCTGAACATAACCTGAATATAACCTGAACATAACCTGAATATAACCTGAATATAACCTGAACATAACCTGAACATAACCTGAACATAACCTGAATATAACCTGAATATAACCTGAACATAACCTGAATATAACCTGAACATAACCTGAACATAACCTGAACATAACCTGAATAAAACCTGAACATAACCTGAATATAACCTGAACATAACCTGAATAAAACCTGAACATAACCTGAATATAACCTGAACATAACCTGAACATAACCTGAACATAACCTGAATATAACCTGAATATAACCTGAATATAACCTGAACATAACCTGAATATAACCTGAACATAACCTGAACATAACCTGAACATAACCTGAATAAAACCTGAACATAACCTGAATATAACCTGAACATAACCTGAATATAACCTGAATATAACCTGAATATAACCTGAACATAACCTGAATATAACCTGAATATAACCTGAACATAACCTGAATATAACCTGAATATAACCTGAACATAACCTGAACATAACCTGAACATAACCTGAATATAACCTGAACATAACCTGAACATAACCTGAATATAACCTGAACATAACCTGAACATAACCTGAATATAACCTGAATATAACCTGAACATAACCTGAACATAACACATTGGTTCAGACCTGGTTTGGTTCAGACCTGGTTTGGTTCAGACCTGGTTTGGTTCAGACCTTCAGACTGAAGCTGAACATCGGGTGTGAACGTTTCCTGAATTACAACATGAAACCAGAAGTCACCAGATCAGATGAAACTAAGGAACAAACATCTGAAGCTCGGTTCAGACTCAGATCAGAAACTGAATTGTAGGAACACCTTCATTAAAGACTCCGATCTCTGTCTGGATCTGGTTCCAGATCAGCTGAGCGGTCCTCGTCTGTTCCTCGGTGTCAGGTTATGTCAGATTATCACGAGGTTCTGTTGTGTATTAAAAAGGAATTAGCAGCGTTCCAGCTCTCTGCGTCTTCAGATCCATGGACACCAGCACCCCCCGCCCCCCCGCAGCCGCCTCACTGAGCCGGATCACTCGAGGATCATTGAGATCATGGACCAGAGGTTTCAACACATCGACACTGAATGAATATTAAAATGTCCTTTCTAGAAAACCTGAAGGAGTTCATGAAGTTTACCAGATGCTTCACTTTAAAAAGAATCAACCAACATTACACACGTGACACAAACAACACGTGTGCAGTTGATATGACTTCATGTAAGATGATGCTGGTGTTTGGTGAGTGGTCAGAGATGAACTGTGAATATTTCTACAAAACCAATGTAAGTTTTATTTAAACTGTTAGATTAAGAACATAGATCTTTTTATAAAATATGGTCCAAATGAAACTCGCTCAGCTCGAGGAGACTCCACCCACTTCTCCTCCAAATATGGTTGTTTCTGATTTAAAAAAACGAAGACGACAAACCAACAGGTGACGTCCCGGTGGTTTGATGCTTGATCGTGAATCAGAAGAATTAAATCATCCAGCGTCTGACGGGGTTCAACCAGCGAAATAACAAGTGTTGTGACATGACAGGAATGTTTCCTGCTCACCAGCTCTACTGAACGTACTGAGGTGTGTGTGTGTGTGTGTGTGTGTGTGTGTTGTCACGATCAGCACAACGACTGAATCACCTGAGAGAAGAAGCTTCAGATGATGAGAACCACAGGAGGCTCCAGATCAGACCTTTAATGATCTTATTGAACTCTATCAGTGGAACATGAGAGCAGAGAAATAAAGACTTTACTTCAATTTGAAAACAGATAAATGTTATTTATCCCACACTGAGAAAATTCACTTGTTACAGCATCAGAGTCAGAATAAGGCAGACAAGAGAATACAAAGATATATTATATTATATTATATATATATATATAAATATTACCTCATGGATTCACTTCAGGTTTGATAAGAATACAGCATCAAACCCGTGACTCCCATCAGCCCTCGCTGCTTCAATCATGTTGGGGTTCAGTGTCTCTCTTCACCTTCGACAGGTGACCAGGACTCGCTCCACCTGCAGCCTCTTCGGACACAGGACCTTTCATTTGAATTCCTCAGCTATTCTCTGTGAGCGTGTGTGTGAGTGTGAGTGTGTGTGTGAGTGTGTGTGTGTGTGTGTGTGTGTGCAATGACAGAAGTGAAATCCTTTAATAACAGGAAGCCGCTCACACCATGACACCGACGTCATTTACACAAGTCTGAAAAACACCACCAGGTGTAACCATAGCAACAGTAATGATGTTTTAGAAGCAGGGTGTGTCAGTGTGGGCGGAGCCTGAGACCGAAGCTGGTTATCTTTGTTAATGTGACAAAAAAAAACAGAATTAGCATCAGTTAGCATGAGACTGGGTTTTATTTGTTGTTGGATTATTGTTAAAGCTGCATGTTTGTGTTTGTGCTTACCTCTCAGTGTGTGTGTGTGTGTGTGTGTGTGTGTGTGTGTGTGTCTGTCAACAGGGTGTCCATCCCCACCCTCTCCTGGGATTCATTCTCTAGGTTTCAGGCTGACCAATAGGTTTCAGGCTTAAATCCCACCTTGACCTTTGACCCCGACACTAATTAGACACGGCCTGAGTGCTGACGGCTATAACACACCCGCGGCTCAGAAGAAACCTCCCAAGGTTGTCCACAAAAGACGGAGGAAGCCGAAGACGCCTTGAACCTTTAAGCCTGGACGGAGGTGATCAGTGGACGGACGGAGGCGGACCTTTGTTCCGCTCTAATCCCTCACACACACATTGTGTTGTCAGTGATGAGGGGACGGTGGGAAAGTGGGTGATGATTGTTGAGGTTCAGAGATGTTGGGGCCAATTCTGGGGCCTGGAAAACCAAACGACCCGGTTTCATCAAACCCAGCGTTCAAACATAACGAAGCTGTGTCGACGACAGGTTTGAATAAAGTTGTGACAGAGTGAAAAACGTTCACGTTTGTGTGGTCGTGTTGTGTAGACAGTGTGTGTGGGCGGAGCCTGTAGAGCAGCAGGAGGCGGGACATGACGTGTAAATTCTGCTGATGCGTCGTCCACTTGATTGACAGTGAATGTTCCAGATGAAGTTCAGAGTTCAACCAGATATTTAAAGTTTAAACACAGAAAACCACATCTGAAAAAACTAAAGATCCAAGTGTAGACGTTCAGAGGATCAAACGTAGAAACGCTCCGAGCTGCTTCGTACAAACTTTCTTTATGATGAAAATTCCTGAGAGGGAAACATCTTGATTCCTGAGCAGGGCGGCTTCTCGCCCACACAGGGGCTCAATCATCATATTTTCAAAATGAGCACATGATGAAATTACTCAACATACTCAAGCAGGTTAAGACGTAAAACGAGCGTCGTTGAGGTTGTGACCTTTATGGCAGGCAGCCCCGCCCCTCCCGCTCGGCCCGAGCCTTCAATGCTTTCTTCAGTTCTCTCTCCTCCTCCGACTGTCGTCCTGTGTTGACTTTGGAGCGTGGCTTTAATTCTCTGAGCTAATGTGAAGCTGGGAAACACCTGGGACTGTTTCCTAATGAACTACTGTTACGACTTGTTGGTGTCAGTGTGTCACACCCACGACAACAACTGCATCCCTCTGTTTTGTCTGAGCGAGTTCAAATACAGTTTGTGTGTTTCTTGCTTTTTTTATATGTTTGAGTTGAAGTGAATATATTTATAATTATCATGATTGTATCTCACATCCCACCGAGTCAACAACTAATTCAATGAAAGTTTCAAACATAAACACAAGATCCCACAAAATTAGGACTTAAATACAACAATAAAATGCTACAGGTGAGAAAAGAGGGAAATAAAATAAAGTAAAATTTAACATTTTAAAAAGCTAGTCAGAGTCCAGACAAAGACTTTGTACAATAAAAGTTTAAGAAAAGGTTTTTAAATGTTGATGGTAAAGTTCTGATGAATGTGTTTAACGTTGTTCTCAGACCTGAACTGAAGTCTGATCTTTCCAGGGCAGAGTTTAGACGTCATGTCTGAGAACCACAACCTCAAACAAACTGAACCCAGTCGTCTGTGTGGAGCCTGACAGACGAAGCACAGGGACAAACAACCACATCATACATGTTCTCAAGTTTTAGAAGATAAAACAAGATTTAACTGAAACTGTTGAACTGGAGAGACAGAGTCAATTATACCTTTACCCAGAAGGTATGTGACACATATTTGTGTGTTTAAGGTAATTGTATGAAAGTATGTCAGAGCTGTGTGTGTGTGTGTGTGTGTGTGTGTGTGTGTGTGTGTGTGTGTGTGTGTGTGCACGCAGCATCCTGCAATATCACTGTTTGCAAAACACGCCTCACGCAGCAGGTATGTGTCTCCTGCACCGACAAACAGGTAAGAACAAATCTGCAGCGTCCAGAGGAGCTGGTGCTGCCTCGGCCAAGGATCCTTCACATTCTTTCCTTTGTTGTGACTGAGACGCAGAAACGTAGCCGTTAAATCTCGTCTGCATCGTCAGAGCTGCGTCTTTTGTTTGGCCACAAACTTTAGAACCCAAAATATTTATCTAAGAGTGTTTTAGTTTTGATTGGACGTGTTGAGCGGGGCCTGGGTCCGCAGACGCCACAGAGCCGTCATGTGTCACCACCGTGTCGTCACGTTAACGCCACACAGGCTGATGGGGGGTCACCAGAGGAAACCAGCAGCCGGGAGAAATGACCAAACTGGTGCAGACATGTTTACAGACAGAATCTGTTTATAGACACGGACCACACGTCTCACTTCCTGTCATTGTACAAAAGTGAGGCCAAAATATCTCGATGAGTCAGAGTCTGTGCAGTGATGATCAAAGTGAAGCTGTGGCATCGAGGTCACGCCCATACACTCATCTGACCAATCATTCTCAGCTGTCAGTCATGACGTCTCCGCCTGTTTTTATATCATCAATGACTAATGAATCCAGACTGATGACAAACACTTGAACAAACATCAGACAGATGAGAATGAAACATCTTTACAAACATTATTTAACGTCTACTTTGAGTTTTTAGTTTGGTCCATGTCCCATCTGCTGACATGGAGGAGGGGGGTTTATGAGCTATACTGCAGCCAGACACCAGGGGGCCACAAAGTCAGCTCCTGGACACCAGCTGCTGGTCAAGAAATAAGGAAACACATTTCTCTCACTTGTACCAACGTGTCAGACTCATCCATGGTCTCCTGAACATTTATTTATTGGGTTTCTAGTTTTGTTAAATTCGATCTCAGCTCTGTTTCCATATGTGATCAGCTGATGATAGTGTTTCCTGTTTATTAACAAGACAAAGAAATAAATACACCTCACTTCCCTCCAGCATCAGTACAGAAGCAGACAGGAGTGCACGATCGCCCCCCCCCCCCGGACCAGCGCACCGAGCCGGGCTTACGTCACCCAGTACCTAACTCTAACCTAAACCACTGACCCAAACATCATCCTTTTCCAAATTGGGAACACGGCTTTTGTCTCCGAATGGACAAGTTGTCCCCAATTAATTGGTCTTTAGTCTGAAATCTGTCCCTGAAGGTGGTCTACGACAGACACATTCACACACATCCTCAGTGCTCTGCTAATCAGCGTTAGCCCGCTGTCGCCTGTTGCTAATTGAAGAGTTTGTTGTGTAAACACTTCAACACAACCGGCCTGATTGAGACAGTCTCCTCCCTCGCTCCCTGCCTCGCTCCCTGTTTCCTCACCTCCTCACCTTCATGCCTTTCCTTCCTTACTGTTAGCATCCATTAGCACACACGGACGACGGCGTCTGGACGTCAGGGTCGTTGGTGCAGAATCTCTCAAACCAGGATTTCATGTCGAGTCTGAGGAGACAGGAGACGTGTTCGTCCAGACGCTCCAAACATCTAATAACGTTCTCCCACCACACGGTGGCGCTAATAGTTTCCCAACAATCTGAACAAAAAAATCCAAAAATAAGTTTAACTTGTTTTTTATAGTTTTGGCATTTCAGAGTAAGAGAACAGAAAACTAAATAATCACTAAACAGGTGAATGAGGTCTCAGAAATAAAGAGTCACTCACAACAGACGTGAACTGCAGAAGATTTGAATTTTTACTCTTCGTCTCTCCAAGTGGACGTCTTCTTCTTCTACGTGTACGGCTCCTCTTCCTCATCCTGAGATGTTTGTGTTTCACGTCCGTCTCGTGTTAGGAACCTCAGAGACACGTCCACTCGCTCACTGGGAAGTTTCCGGATGTTTTAAATGGCAGGAAAGGTTCTGGAGAATTTCTGTAACAAGTGACTCAAACATTTGTGTTGTCACGTACAGAACCTCCAGAACATTTCAGGAACACGTCAGTGGTTCAGTTCAGGTCTGAAAAGTTTTAGAATGAACAGAAACACATTGCAATACTTTTAAACTTTTTCTTCTATAGTTGGTTAAAGTCAGATTCTGAGTGAAACCTCTGTCACTTGTTAAACAAACCACCAGGAGATTAACAGAAGCCATTGAAAAGCCGTCTCCTGTAATGATTGTGTGTTTGTGTGTTTGTGTGTTATCAGTGGCAGAGCAGTTAGCGAGCTGACGGTGCTGATGATCGCCTGCTGTCTGCGTTTACTCTCCATCCTGAGCTGCAGATAACATCCCATCCAGACGTCTCCGTCCCCGAGCCGCTCGCTGCAACAACAGAGACATGATGTCGAACAGCGAGGAGAGAAGAACACTGGTCCAGGAGAGGAGCTGGAGCTCAAGACGTAAAACTGAGGGAGAAAGAAAAGAATCTGCTGAAATCTGTTCCACAAAATACACATATCATGAGTTTAAAGATATTTTCAGACCTAAACTGAACCACTGACGTGTTCCTGAAATCCTCGACAGGCAAAGTTTCCTTCATGCAGCATTAACAAACCCAGAGTTTTCACTAAACCCAGTTTCTGGAAGGAGGCCCAGGTGTATCTGTAGCCGGGGTCACTGTACCTCGTCTGAATCAACACGCTGCAAACACAGCCGGAGGCGGCAGCACAAGATATGTCGAGTAATTGCTTGTAATTAGGGTCATTAGTGTGTGAAGATATGTGTGTGTGTGTGTGTGTGTGTTGTGGTTTGGGGGTTACACACAGGTGAGAGAGGGGTGTGTGTGAGCTTTACAACTTCTAACATCTGCGGCCAGTCGACTGGAACCAAGTCAACTGTCTGCTGTCTACCTGTGTGTGTGTGTGTGTGTGTGTGTGTGTGTGTGTGTGTGTGTGTGTGTCTACTGTAAAACACACAGTAGACACACACAAACTGTCTAAGTGCTTTTAAAACTTTCCCAAGATTCTCTCACTCTATAATCTATCATGTCTTTACTCTCCATGAATGTCGTCACCTGGCAACACACGTCCTCCCTGTTCTAGAAATGTCTCTTTAATTTGTCTTCACTGAGGGAAATGTCCTCATTTTCTAAACAAGGACGAGCTTTGGGAAACACCAGTTTTCAGAAAAGTTCTCCCTTTGCAACAAATATTCACATATTTCTAATGTCCTTCAAATATGATCCAAATATAACATTCGTAGTTTTTATATTCTTAAACAAATCATATTTTCCGTCCTTTCATTGACTAAAACTCAAGCTGGTCCTCACAGGGATAGAGAAGTGAGCCCACATACACAGTTCGTCCCGATCCCTCTGTCAGGAGACATAACTGTCCTGCTGTTATCATGTCTCTCACATTAATCTTCAGTTTGTCTCATCAGACCTGTTACAGCGACGTACGGTAATTATCAGATCAGGTTCACAGAGGCCGTGGGAAGAGTGAGAGAGAGAAAGAGAGAGACAGGTTAGAATCTACAGAAAACACAATAACCCCCCCACTGATGGACGTTAATGCATGTGGAGGACAAACGAGGGATGAATGGAGCGTCTACCTCTGATGACCTCGTCCACAGGGAACGTGCAGAGGAATCCTCCCTGAAAACAACTGGATCAGGGTTTTTAACATCATTCGAACTCTTAACGAGTTTGTCATCGACTAATTGTCAGTTTGTTGTTTGTTAGAGAAACAAGTAGAGTTTACAGATAAACCTTCAAACTCCGAGGCTAAATGTGTTTTTAGGATGTTTGAGGGTAAAGTTCATACGAGAGCTGAGTTAGATCAAAACTAAGAGCAGCTGAAGCTTTGAGGACATTGACGACTGTCCGTTTGTCCACAGCCTGTAAATAAAGACGACGACACGTCTGTACTTCCCCCCCGAGATTAAATATCTTGAATACCGGCACCGCCATCTTGCACTCTGCGTCTTTTTCAGTCAGAATCTGTGGAGCAGTGATCGTGGAGCCGCGGTGTTAAGATCCCGCCCGCTCGTTTGTATATCATCAATAACTGATTAAACCAAACTGATCAGAAACACTTGAACAAACATCAGAGATAAGAACGAGCTGAAACGACAGAAACATCTTTGACAAACTTTTATTTAACGTCTACTTTGAGATTTAGTTTGGTTCATGTCCCATCCGCTAACATGGAGGAGGAGGTTTATACTGCAGACAGCCTCCAGGGGGCGATGGTTTTGTTTTTGGGAGCCTTTTCAACCGTTAAATTTACAAACTATGTGAGATGATGACAAACAAGTAGTTCATATTTAACCAGTTGATATAAGGAAGTGGGATTTTACAGTGCAGCCTCCCAGCGGTCGCTGGGCGGTGGAGGTGACTGTTTTTTGCTCGCAGCGCTCGGCGGGAGCGGATCTGAGCGCTGAACCGAAGCAAAGCAGAGTAATTGTCTCTTTCCTCCTTAACAGGATTAGAGCCCAGCGGTGTGGCGGGTTCAGGCCTCCAGTCAACCATGAGGGTTGGAGGCCGCCCGAAGCTGCCAGCTGGACAACTGCTAACGTTAGCCGCATCGCTGAGCTTCTCCAGGGTCTGGACGTCGGCAGGAGACAACGTGAAGGAGGAGAGATGTCTCAGTCAACTAATAGTGATGTTTTATATCAGTGTGGAGAACGAAATCCTGCGTCCCTGTGAGCTCTGTGTCTGGAGGCGATAATGAAGAGGACGAACTTGAACAAACTGAGCAGCTCAAAGCTCTTCACCGTTAAACTTCCAGCTGCTCAGATCAGACGTAATAAATCCAGAAGGACCACACACTGTAAATAAGGATGGACGACATGATGGCATATCATCTTAATCGCCCCCTTGTGGCTGACTGCAATATACATCATAAACCCTTCATGTTAGCAGATGGGACATGGACATTTTGATGATATAAAAACTGGCTGAGACATTATGATTGACAGCTGACATCATCAACACAAGACAGCAGCGTTCGTATTCGGGGGGGGATTCGTCCTCCGTCTTTATGCTCATTGGATCTAATGAACCAATTATTATAATGATCATGATTTTCCATTTGCTCGTTTGTAAACTCACGGGATCGGAGGGAACACACACTCGACCTGTGTGGACTCACATCCACCTGGAAGATGAAAAGAGTGGATGTGTGTTGTTTCTGCTGGAGACAGACAGAAGGTGAAGTTTGAAGACACGAGCGTCTCTAATCACCTCTTGTCACAACTCTGGGTTTGGTTTCAAAAGCGTCGGCATGTTGCTGCATCAGTCTCGATGATCTCTGGCTCAACTCGCCTCAGCTTCAAAGATCCGCTCTCTCTCCGTCTGTGTGTGTGGAGGTGTTTTTAAGACGGCGTTATCTCCGCTGCATCATCCAGGCCTGCAGGGCGTAGATACTCCACTTGTGAAAGTCTTTTGTGAAGAAAAAAAATGTAGTTGAGTGTGTGTTTAACCGCACAGAAGACGAGTGTGTATTTCAGGTTTGTGTTTCTTTCTCTCCTCATGTTTGAACTTTAGACAAACTCATGATCAAAGCCATAGATGATGCTGCCTTTTATTTCTATTTGCAGCGGCAAAGTTAAAAAAGTCTGAAAAATGTTTAGATCAAATCCAAGTGGATTTATTGGAGGTCAAATGTATAATATCAAATTAATACGATTTAATCGTAAGCATGAACAAGCAGCATGTGGATGGAAAATAACAAGGGGCCAAGAACAGAACCTTGAGGGACACCAAAACTCTACTGAGCCGATCAGGAAGTAATGTTCTCCAGGGAAACAGGTTGAGAGGTAAAGGGTGGATAATGAGTTCTTCCTAACGTCAACTTCATTTCACGTGATGTTTGTTATGTTCTGACAGTTTGAACTTTTTTGGGCAGAAAACAAAAGAAATACAACAAAAACAGGAAACAAACGTGTTCTGGTCTGATGGCGTTAGAGTGACGCTACCTGCAGAACCTCAGAGCTCTGATGACTGTGACAGAGGCACGTCAGCTGGAGCCGGCCCCGGCGGACACTGGGTGAGAGGCGGGTTTATTCTGACGACGGACAAGATATTCGAATAAAACGAATGAACTGTCAGATTGTGAAGAATTATCTGATTCATGGAAACAAACCAACAACTCACGAGTCATGAAGGTGCAGCCACGTCATTGGTGAGGTTATGGTTCGTTTTAGGCAACTGGTGGTTTTGAGTTAAAGTTAGAGTAAGTCTCCGAGATATTACTGTGTGTGTGTGTGTGTGTGTGTGTGTTTGTGTGTGTGTGTGTGTGTGTGTGTGTGTGTGTGTGTGTGTGTGTTTGTAAGTTTGAGTGTGTGAGAGAGAACAGAGGGGGACGGCACCCTGGGCCACATTGTTAGAATGATTGACAGCTTTAGGAACCCAACTGGCAATGAAGTGCCAGCCCCACCCACACACACACACTCTCTCACACACACACACACTCTCTCACACACACACACACTCTCTCACACACACACACACTCTCTCACACACACACACACACACACACTTGTCTGGACCTCTCTAGAATGACAGTGGGCAGAGTGTCAATCAAACGTGTGTGTCACAGTCATCTGCTCATGCATCTTTAGTTCTGGGCACATGCACCCACACACACACACACACCCACACACCCCCCCCCCCCCCCCCCCACACACACACACACACACACACACACACACACATTTAGAGCAGTAGCTCGATGCTAAACAAATTAGCAGACAGTAGTCATATTTCTCGTTGAGAGCGCGGCGGTCGTCCCCGAGCGGCTCATTAATCATCGTGACTGACGTGGCGGCTCATGATGAAAGCTTCCTGTCACACTGTCCGCCTCTGACGGTCACTTTAACTTCTGCCCTCTCTCTTTCTTCTTCTTCTCCCTCTCTCCTTCTGTCTTCTCCACTTTCTCCGCTCGCTCTTTTCTTCCCGGGTTTTTGTTTTCTCAAGTTGCAGCAGCGCCGACCCCCCCGCCTCACCTCCAGCCTCCTCCCATCAGAAGAAAAGAAATGAGAGAAAGACAGAAGCTCAGGGGGAAGGAAGGAATGCATTGAGTGAGTGTATGATTGACCCGTCAGTGGATCTTTGTTGCCTTTCAGGAGCTGCATGTGTCAGCAGAGTCCGTGTGAAGAGAAGAAGAAAAAACCAAACGTCGCTGAAGAAGCTGCAGCAGAATCTGCAACTCTGCTTGTTTTTCTTTCTCGTACGTGAACTGAGCGTTGACCCGGCCGTCGGCCTGTTGAGTGAGTTCTGTGACCCGATCAGACCTGTTCAAACCCCCACGAGGCCCCGCAGCCAGAAACAGCACTTTGTAGTTTGTGCTGTGGAGATGTGAGGTTTTCATCACAGACAAGAGGAAACTCTTTCTTTCTCCTTTTCTGTTTCTTCTCCTTCTGTAGGAAATTTTCATTTCTGCTGAAGTGGTCACATACTTCACCTGGAGTCTCTGAATAAACACAACTGTCAGAACACTGGGCCTCAAGGAAGAAACCTTCGTACAAGCAGTTTGTTTGTACGAGTGATTCAAACCAATCTTCTCGTATTTGAGTTTTCTTACAGCGACGTGTCACACGTGAGATTAATCTGCTGTTATTAAACAAAGTTTTCCACGAATGGACCGTTCATCTCATTAGTTTGAAGCAGTTAATAATGAATATATAAATTACCCCTCATTATAATGTTGACAGTATTCTGTAGTTGTTCACTCATATTATCATTTCAATGAAATTTAAAAACTCTCATTGTTGTTTGGTGGGATACAGATGTGTTAAGGTGGATACAGATGTGTAAAGGTGGGATAAGGTGGGATACAGATGTGTAAAGGTGGGATACAGTTGTGTTAAGGTGGGATACAGATGTGTAAAGGTGGATACAGATGTGTAAAGGTGGGATAAGGTGGGATACAGATGTGTAAAGGTGGGATACAGATGTGTTAAGGTGGATACAGATGTGTTAAGGTGGATACAGATGTGTTAAGGTGGGATACAGATGTGTTAAGGTGGATACAGATGTGTTAAGGTGGGATACAGATGTGTTAAGGTGGGATACAGATGTGTTAAGGTGGATACAGATGTGTTAAGGTGTACCATTACCTGAGTGCAGATGCACTTGGGGAGCGATGGTCACACGGAGTCAGCATCATCAAACCTGGAGACGAGCAGAGACGTCAGGTGACTTCAGAGAATCAGACTCATTTAACTGAGACGTACAGATTTAAGGGGGGGGGGGCAGAATCCATTGAGCAGAAGGTCAGAGGAGTTTTCTTTAGGTTTGACCTCTGACCTCTGCCTCCTCAGACAGCCACCAACATGCTGGAGGTCTGAACAAACAAAAATGGCCGCTCAGCACTGTTGTTGTTGGAGGTCTGTAAAGAGCTGCTGATCACTCGTCTTCTTCTGTCTGTGTGTTGACTTTTGTTCTCTTTATTTCTGTTATAACACAAGTTTGTACTTGTTATTTATATATATATATTTATATATATATACTGTATCATTATCTCGTCTTATAACAATAAGCCTTTAATATTCTTACATTATATTCATCTGTTTCTAACGTGGCAGCGTCTCTCCGTCATGTTCTTTCCATCTTGTTGAATCAGTTGAATCAGTAAAACATGTCTTTGTGTGTGACTGATCCTCCACCACTGAACCTAATGTCTTTTCTAACTTTGTCTGACAGACGATTCATCAGCCCGCTTCTTAATCACGTTACAGCCGAGAGGAGCCAGAGGTGAGGCCGAGCGCCGACTCCTCCAAACATCTGATTTAATGGAGGCTTTTATCCAGAACACCTCACAGTCCCATGAGTCCAGACTACAGAGGCCCCAGAGGGACATGAACCACCTGATCCTGACGCACTGGACTGTACTGATCTGAAAACAACCAGCGAGACAAACAATCACAAGAACTGTGCTTGTTTGGATGACACCACTTCTTTCAGGTGCTCGACTGGACTGCACATCTCAAACTGACCAATGAGAGCTCACAGGTGAAAATCCGCTGACGGCACCTGGACAGAGAGAGAGAGAGAGAGAGAGAGAGAGAGAGAGAGAGAGAGAGCGAGAGAGAGAGAGAGACAGAGAGAGAGAAAGATGCCGATGCTAAACACTGTTGAGGATTAATTGGACAGGAAAATGAACGACCTGCATTTTTAGAGAATTTGGATTCAGATTTCTACACACACACACACACACACACACACACACACACCTCTGTCATCCATCATCTAAGTATTTCAGTAAATTAATCTGAGGATTTTTACTTTCTCATTAAATCAGCTTCTTTTCCACTGGTCAAACTTACTTCCTCCTCTTTCATAGTGATGCTGCAGCAATACAGCTGCACTCACACACACACACACACACACTAAACCTCTATCCAATAAAATTACCATGCAGGGGATTAGGCGGGGCGCTCCCCGTGTGTCTGTTGCTGTCATTGTCTTCGGCGTTTCCCTGCGGCTCGTCTCATCTGTTTGTGTCAGTCTGAGCCGAGCTGGTGCTCCGTCCTACCTGACACCCGCTCGTGCAGTTCATCTATCAAGCCAATGATGTATTGATAACACATCAGTCTGCTCCTGAGGCCGACGTCTGGCCATTTAATCAGCGATTAAAAGGAACCATGTCCACCAGGAGGCCTCCTCTGGTCCTGTGACAACAGGTTCACATTATTCTACCGACATCGGTTCCGGGTCTCACTCACAGTAACTTTTACTTTCTGATCAAATGAGGAGTTTACACGTTTCATGTCTGTCATCAGTGTCAGGCTGCTGCTCACTGGCTGCTGACGTGCAAACAGGAAGTCGTCAGAAGTTGATATGGTTTCCAGAATATGTTGAGAGTGTGACACCGTGTGGAGCTGACTAATGTGTCGCTATGCAGAGGTCTTACACACACAACACACACACACACAGACACACACGACAGGTGGTTCTGGGCTAGACAGTATAATTACAGCTCACAGCTTTACCCTCCAAAGCAGAGGGACAGGATGGGATAGATTGGTTTTCTAAACACACACACGTAAGTGAGACAACACATAAGTGAGGACAGCTTTCACAAAGTTCAGAAACTACTGGGGGGGGATTCATGTGGACGTGTCGTTACAGGTGAAGAAACAGGTCAGACATAAATCAGCTGCAGGAAGTGTTCACCCAGGAGACATCAGCTTCTTCTCATTAATGAAATAGACACGTCCACATCACTGTTGCTATGGTTACGTCCAGCAGAGTACGCTCTCGTTTTAGTTTTAAAACTCTGATCGATTCTGTCACTGATTCTTTTTGTTGTTTATGTTGTCACACATGGGGGGGGGGCATCGTCACGGCAACTGATGGAGAACAATTTAATAAACACACACACACACACACACACCAGGGCAGGTAGACCCACAATTGATAGATAAAGGTCAAAGGTCACTGGAGCAGGAATCGGAGGAATGGAGTCTGTGTGTGGGCGGAGCTAAGGTGTTCATTCACAAACTCCATGACATGACATGACACACACACACACACACACACACACACACACACACACACACACACACACACATTAAATCAGACGTACACACTGTACTATCCAAATCTAAATATATGATTTAAAGAATAATGACTTAAGGTTTTATACATTTAAATATTTGATTGTGTAAACATTGTTTTTGTCTTTGAGGAAGATGTTTAGAGTGAGAGTGTGTGTGAGAGTGTGTGGGTGTGTGTGTGGGTGTGTGTGTGTGTGTGTGTGTGTGTGTGAGAGTGTGTGGGTGAGTGAGTGTTGGGGGTGGAGCACAGATAACTCACCAGTGGCAGGCTGCTTCCTACTGTAAATGATAAATGGATTAGGGAGGAGAGGGGGAGGACACACTGCTGAGAGAGAGGGTAACCCCCCCCCCCCCCAACCCTGGCTCCTGCTCACACAACCTGTTTCTACACATCCACACGACTGCGTTTTCATTCGAAAACACACCACACACACTGCAGCTGTTTCATTCTGGACGAGCAGAAGCTGATGTTAGGAAACAACGACGCTCACGACCTCCTGCTGATGGATCCACTCAGGATTTTTCATTATCGTGACCCACGTTTTCACAAAGACTCACGGAAATCATTTGTTTATTCTAACAAACAGACACAGATGAAAACTGAAGGTTCTCAGTGGACTTTATAAGTTTATCCTCATAAAACTGAACGTGTGACTTTTACCACAACCGTGTTTCTCTCTCACACACACCTTCAATCATATTCCCACCCAAACTCAAACTGCAGGGGAAATACTTACCTTGTGGTTCACTGTGAACGTCACACACACACACACACACACACACACACACACACACACACACACACACACACACACACACACACACACACACACACACACACAGTGAGCTAAGAAGTGTCCTCAGGCTACGATTATAGATCTCACACTGCAAACACTATAATCAGCAGAGTTGGATCAGCCAAGGTGTGTGTGTGTGTGTGTTAGTAACAGGTGGTCTCCCTGTTTGTGTGCATGTGTGTGACTGCAGGGCTGGATAGACACTCTTCCCTCACATAAAGGACACTTCCTCTCGCCTTTGTTTACTCCCTCATCAGAGTAAACAAAGAAATATGCCTCCTACACCTACACACACACACACACACACACCTACAAACACACACACACACCTACACACCCCGGTAGGCAGTGGAGTGGTCATTTCCCTCTCAGGTATTTCAGCCCCGAGGCCGGAGCGAAGCTTCGGTGACAGTACCAGTGTTCGGTGGCAGATTTCTCGTCTCCTGAGACACAAACCAGAGAAGAATTTTAAAAAAGTGTCTGAAGCCAGAAAACGTTCAAGTTGACGTCTTCGTCTTCTTCGTGTACGGCTCCTCTTCTTCATCCTGAGATATTTGTGTTCTTCAGTTTCACGTCCGTCATCAGGGAATCATGAATCTGATTAAAGCCACAGTCATATTGTCCTCAGCAGTAAACTCATTAGAAAACTAGTGAAGCAGTTGCTCTGAGGTTGTTGAGTTGGTGAGTATGTTGTTTATAATCAGAGGATCAAACTCTTTGATTCTGTCGTTATGACGTAAAGACGTGAGGAGCGTCGGACTCGCCGCCTCCTCTCTGGAACAGACGGCTCTCTTTAAAGCTCGACTGGAGCAGAACAGAAGCCCTTGTTCCCAGCAGAGGTCACGACCCCTCGCCCCGGCCCGAACCCGATACCTGGGCCTGCCGACTCCACGGGGCGCTCCGCCTGAAAGATAAGGAAGCAGACCACCGGTAGTCCTGGTGTTACCCCTCACCCAGGGCTGCCCCAGGGGTCAAACCCAGCGCGCCTCACCTTCGTCACCTTCTTCAACTTCCTCCCTCTGAAAGTCAGTGATTCTAAATTTCAGCTCTTCTGTCTGTTGCATTTACTGTTCGATGATCTGACATTCAGTCTGTTCTGATGCTGAACAAACACAAAGAGGAGAGAAGAGAGTACGAGGTGGATAAAGAAGGAGGGATGAGGAGGAGGAGTCACTAAATATCCTCACATTTTATCTACTGATGATATTTATTCAGTGATTTTGAACCATTTCTTTTTTCGTGCAGTACTTTGTTCTCTATAAATCAGTTTTACACACAAAGGACTCAAAACGACTTCACTACCAAACCCTCAGTGAAATGAGGGAACGGGGCTCGAGACTTGTTGAAGTTTGGAGCAGATCAGGACAAAGATCCAGGGACGATGTTTAATATTTTCACTGAGATTCATTCATGGATGAAGAGAATCATATTCAGAGGACTGATATTTATGAGCGTGTGGAATTTGAAGGGATTATTGGTGGAGACGTGAAGTTCACGTGGTTTTTGTTTGTTCTGATATTTGATCATGTTTGATCTTTCGTTAGTCTGCTGACATTCTGGGTCTAACAGGACGTTTGTCTCTGCTGTCGTCTTCTGTCGTCCGTTTTGTTCCTTGTTCGTCTCCGTCAGCGACGCTCGTGTTACAACAGATTTCAGAGATAACAGCGACTCTCAGAGCTCGTCACCTGGACAACAGCTGCTTTCTGAATCACACACAGAAAAACAGAACGATCCTCAAAATATCCTTTTTCTTTTTAACCATAAAGTGACACTGAGTTTAAATCAGACATGAAGCTTCAGGGTCGTCGGCCTCCTGCTGTGTATGACGACAGGTTCTGCTTGTTCAGTGGAGTATTTCTTTTTCTCATGTTGACAGATGGATAAAATCATTCGTCTATAACACTGACCCACAATAGCTCATTATCACCCCCTCCCTCATTCATCTTCTGTCGTCTCCAGGGAACGAGTGAAAACTTTCTCTCTCCTCCGTCCTGCTGCTCGTTTCAGTGTTGGGTTTCCAGGAAGGACGGTGTAAAATATCCCAGCTACGCTTCCGTTGTAAACTGACAGCCGCCCCTGTGACTGGCAGCTCTTTTACAGGACAGGAAGTCCACGTCCACCAGGCTGCAGACGCAGGTCATGCACCGAAAAGCTTTGAAATGCGGAGCCACTTCATACCGACTGATGGAGCATCAGACATTTCAAAGAAAATCTCCATGAGCTCCGTTAAAACTTCTGCAATATGAACTTTTCTTGATCGCCATCGTCAAAGTCATCAGCTAAATACGATGAAACTGTTCCTGCATCACAACAAACAATCATGAACTCGTTATTCTTTCAGTTTGTCTGGGATCAGACCCCCCCCAACAGACAACACGCCCCCAGCAGACTTGTCTACAAACCAATCAGAGTCACGTACAGGTAGACTCCGCCCACGCAGGTGATGACCGGACGGACGTCGTGTGTCAGACAGAATTCTTTTGTCCCTGAATTAAAATGTGAAACTAAAACTAACAGATCCGATGAAACATGAACAAACATGAAGCTTGATGTTTGTGTTGAAAGCTGAAGTGAAAGAAAACTTGTGGAATTTGGAAACAGCATTAAATTAGTTTCAACCTGTTTCACTGTTTTAATTAAACTGCTGTGTGTGTGTGTGTGTGTGTGTGTGTGTGTGTGTGTGTGTATGACAGATCAGATTTGAGGTCATGAGTTCACTCAGTAGAAGACAGTAGAAGACACAGTAGAAGACAGTAGAAGACACAGTAGAAGACAATAGAAGACAGTAGAAGACAGTAGAAGACACAGTAGAAGACACAGTAGAAGACACAGTAGAAGACAGTAGAAGTCAGAAGACACAGTAGAAGACACCATAGAAGACAGTAGAAGACACAGTAGAAGACACAGTAGAAGACACAGTAGAAGACAGTAGAAGACACAATAGAAGACACAGTAGAAGACACAGTAGAAGACAGTAGAAGACACAGTAGAAGACAGTAGAAGACACAGTAGAAGACACAGTAGAAGACACAGTAGAAGACACAGTAGAAGACAGCAGTGTGTCCTGCTTTGTCTCTGTAATTAAGACTTGATTCATTTTTCGGACACCATTAAACTCACAGGTGTGACTCATCAGATCAGCTGCTCGACTTTAAAACAGCTGCACAGAAGTGAGTCTACACACTCCTGCAGGTCCCAGGTCAGTTTGTGACTTTCAGGTCTGACTTGGGGGGGGGGTGTAGTTCTTCACTTCCAGCAGGAAGTGTGGAAGTGTTTCCCGCCTCAGCTGCCTGCAGTGACGATGTTCGTGCTCCTGCTGCGGCTGGTTCACCTGTAGCTGCAGGACGCCACCCTGTCACCCCCCCCATGAGGCTGAAAGATGGCGTCTGGCTGGGGGGGGGGGGTTTAAAACAGAGAACAAGTCAAACTGACCGTGTCCAGCTGAGCCACCTCATTGGATGATGACACGCAGGACTCCGCCCCCTGTGTGACATCACTGCTGACCCACCAATCAGAGCTTTACATTAACTGGGTATTTTTACTTTAGCTTCAGATGGATGACGTGTGTACGTGTGGGCGTGTGTTATTTTAGCACCTGTCGTCTCCGACCCACAGAGGTATGAAGATACGCTAATTACACACACACCTACATTTTTCACTTAAAGACACACAACAAACCACGTCAGACACTTTCTGAGAGACACTAATTACACACACACACACACACACACACACACACACACACTTGTCTTTAGCAGGACTCAGATCAAAGTGCAGCTCTGCCTCAGGCTGACAGCCACAGTTCATCCAGTGTTTACATTACAGCACTTTCCTCTCCACGCGCACACACACACACACACACACACACACACACACACACACACACACACTCAGATCTGCAGCCTGATAGGACGGTGTGTGTCTTCAGAGTCATCCTCTGTGAGGATCAGAGTCAGAAGAGTCCGAGTGATGAAAATGGGATTTTTTCTTACTAAGTGTGAAAGTACGGAAACCTGGAGGTGTGTGTGTGTGTGTGTGTGTGTGTGTGTGTGTGTGTGTGTGTGTGTGTGTGTGTGTACAGCATGCTTCTACTTGCCCCCCTCAGTCTCTGCTGTGGAACCCCCCCCCCCCCGTCATATTCTGTCTTTGCTGTGGACACTAACTACGGGACCTGACAGACAGACGCTCTGGTCCAGAACAAACAGTGAAGGAAAGTTTGACCCTCGTGTAAAATCAAAACTTCTGTGAACAAGACGCTCGACTGGAGGAGAGAGAGCTCACCGTGTCTGAGTCAAACTCATTTCTCACTGAATCATTTCTGTTTCAGAAGAATCGAGTCCGATAAACTTCACCATCATCTCAGAAGTCCGAGGCCTGAAACCAGAGACAAGATGTGGACAATTAGAACCGTCATGAAGCCGCCTGGGGGGGGGGGGGGGGGGGGGTCTCAGGAGACAGATCTCCATTACAGAAGCTTTTAAAAGCTCAGGATTAGGATTAGTGGAATGTCCCTTTAAGAGTCCCGAGCAGAGCCATAAGACAACAGGACCGGAAATGCATCTGAGCAAAGTGTGTGTGTGTGTGTGTGTGTGTGTGTGTTAGTGTGTGTGTGTACTTGTACCATTCTGAGCACAGACGTATACATTTTGGCCAGACCTCTTTTTTTTAGGGTCAAGATTTGGTTTTAGAGTTAGAGTTAAGTTAAGTTACCATAGAGTTAAAATAAGTTAGAGTTAAGTTAAGTTACCATAAGGTTAAGTTAAGTTAGGGTTAAGGTATTCAAATTCCACAAAAAAGTCTAAATGAATAAAAGACAGTCTCTGTCCCTGATGTCCAAGGTCAGCTTCACTCTGACGTTGTAACGACCTCCATGTTTGAGGTCAGAGATTCTGAGGTGATGACACTGATCTTTGCAGCATCTGTGATTGGAGCATCGTCTGTTGTCATGGCTACGCCTGAGTTTAGAACAAGGAGTTTGATTCTTTCTTTTTAAATGAACTGAATTCAGCAGCAGAAGAAGAAGAAGAGTCCACCCACCTCCACCTGCGTCCCCCCGGGGACACCAGGACCTGAGGCCTGCGCTCGTCTGATGGATCAGAGGTTGTTTCTTCAGGAGACTGTTGTTGCATCGTGACGAATCTTTCCGTCAGTCCTGTGAAATAAAACCTGGTTGTAAGTGAAGGTTTCTCACTGGAATCACTAAATCATCAAATAACAGTTTGGAGAGACCTGGGAATATAAACTGTAACTGGACTATTTAGTTTAATCTGAAACTTTCAGACTCATGCTAATAAAAAATTATTTCTCTTTGCAAACACATTTTGACTCAATAACAAAACGATCAGACTTCACGTCAACAGTCACTGAAACGAGCTCAAACCCCTGAGACCTGAGGATCTGCAGCTTCTACCTGTCAGAGCTCGTTTAAATCCAAAGTATTTGATTCATTTAGATCCTAAATATTCAAGAAGTGACTATCTACAGCTCATCTAATGTCTGCAGGGAAACTTCCAAAATATCGTTTGTCATCTAATCAAATGAAAACCAGGTCAGAAAAATATATTAAAATATTAAGGAAATAAAAATGTCTTCATAATAATAATAATACAAATTATAATAATCATAATAATAATAATAATGAACGGATGTTGTTACGTCTCATCTGATAAGAAATATAATTTTCAAGGTTTTATTTTGACGGGTGATTCGTGTGTGGGGGGAATTTCCCTGAGCTCGTATCGAGTGTCAGCTGCTGATTTACGGTTTTATTTTCTACATGTATTTATATAACTGAAGGTTTTATTTATTCAAGAGAAAAGACATGAATTCAATTCTTTTCAACACATTTGAACTGATGGTTTCAAGTCTGATCGTCTCCGCAGAAAATGAAACATGAGGCAGCGACTCAGCTTCAGTTTCATAAACGATGGAAACGTCCCAGTTCTGTGAAGCAGCAGCAACAAAAAACACAGACTGTGAAACAATTAACACAAATCCTCCCGATCACTGAAAATCTATTTAATTTACCTCGAATTAAAATCAAACATTTAATTAAAACAAAAATCGAATTCGTTTTTTGGAACCAAATAAATCAAAAATCCATGAAACACAAATCGAGGCCTCAACACTTTAAACATCTGGTTTTGTCATAATCGTCGTGAAAATGAAATAATTTCCATTTTTCCCTGGAAACCAAAGAAAATTTAAAAAAAGAAAAGAAACTTCGAGGTTCCGTCTCTCGGATGAAACACAAGCTGATCAAATCTGAAGTTTGCTCAGTTCAAACTTGGTGAAAACAGTAAAACGAGAAGAACCGTGTCTTCGTGTTTCATCATTTCATCATCTCTGATCTGATGTCTCGGTTCTTCAGATCTGAACCTCGGACCTGAAGCGGAGCTCTGGTCTGAAGCTCCTGCGAGTTTCCTCCATCCGCTGCCATCTGATCCTCTCTCTCTCTCTCATTCTCTCTCTCTCCCCCCCACACACACACGCTATCTCTTATTCTCTCCCTCCCTCCCTCCCTCCCTCTCCGGTGCTCGCGGTGAATGAACCAGCCTGTTTAACATATTCAGACGTCACCGTGTGAAGGTGGATCGCGTCGTGCAGCCGCTTCTATAAAACCCCCGCAGCCGCTGCCTGCGCACGGACACACGCTGCCGGTTCGGACGGATCTCCCTGCGCGCGCTGACGGGAGGCTGCCTGCAGGTAAGTCCGCTGCTCTGAGGACACACACTCCTCTCCTTTAGGACACACACTCCTCTCCTTTAGGACACACACTCCTCTCCTTTAGGACACACACTCCTCTCCTTCACTCAACTTGTCTGTTTCCTCACATTTCGTCTCCACTTTACTTTGGCACGTCCGTCAGTCCGCTCCACACTGTCCCACCGAATCCAAATCTCTGCTCCTGTTTTCAAACTCTGATTTATGACCATGGCTTTATAGAGCCCGGGGGGGGGGGGGGGGGGGGGGGGAGCCCCTTAACTGTACCTATAAAGAGGCGCATAACCTGATAGACAAGCCGGCGCATGTAAACCTGTAAAACTATTTGGAATAGTTGACAGATACTCCTCATGTTGGAGGAGCAGCGGAGTGAAGGGGAGTTTCCTCAGTGCACACAGGCACGTTTTTCATGTCGTTCATCCACACTGTGTGTGTGTGTGTGTGTGTGTGTGTGTGTGTGTGTGTGTGTGTGTGTGTGTGTGTGTGTGTGTGTGTGTGTGTGTGTGTGTGTGTGTGTGTGTGTCCGTCTAATGAGGCGCGTCTGTCTGAGAAAAGTCTTTAAGAATGATGTTAATGTACCCGCACATTATTCTGCAGTAACTGAAATATAAACTATAAAACGTGGTGTTGGTCCTGACGTGAGAATAAACTCGATATTTATGTGTAACTATATAATATCTATATTAATAATGAGCCACTCTCGGTCCGGCCTGTAAATCAGACTGTAACGGTTCAGTCTTTATCTTCATCAGTTTTTATTTGTGCTGCAGCTGAAGGTGAGCTGACCAACATCTATGTCATCAGGACAGTTTACAGGAGGAAAGACGGAGAATAAGGAGCCGGAGGAGCAGGAACACGCAGGAGCAACTTTACGCACGGCCGCCGGACACTTCCACACGGGACACAGGCGCCGTTACGCGGGCTCCAGACACAGGTGGATGCTGGGAAGTGGACCGGCTCAGAGATGTTCGTCCTGCAGGCTCAGTTCGGGGCTCTGTGGGCCCTCGGCGCTGCGCTCACCTCGGTGCTGTCCGCGCTCCTGCTGCTGGCGCTCACCCGGCAGCTGTGGAGCCTCCGCTGGAGCCTGACCCGGGACAAAGAGAGCAGCCTGCCGCTGCCGAGGGGCTCCATGGGCTGGCCGCTGGTCGGGGAGACCTTCCACTGGCTGTTCCAGGTGAGACACGACACCTCTGGGTCGCTGCACCTTTTCTCCACAAGTGTTCCAGAGTCCAGCGCGTCGTGTGTGTGTGTGTGTGTGTGTGTGTGTGTGTGTGTGTGTGTGTGTGTTTTAATGAACAGCTGATTGATGATGATTATTGATTATTGATGACGTGTAGCAGCTGTTAAAAGCTGCAGCTTCTTCTCACCGAGTCTTTGCGGCTGATGCGACATGTGCGGACTTGATGTTCACGAACAGAAGTTTTCTGTTCATCCTCTCTCTCTCTCTCTCTCTCTCCTCCTCCTCCTCCTCTCTGTCTGGAATGTTCTCATCTCTTCATCCCTCCTCATCGCGTCTCATCTTTTAACGCTCTAACCGCGAACTGAGCAGGGAACTAACTCCAAGTTGGTCAAAAGTATGTGGACATCACCCCAGGGTGCTGGCTGTGATTCTATCAACAGCCTGCAGGTCTGGATATCTCCCAGAAGTCACTGCGACCTAATGCTGCACATTCCTGCTCATGTTATTTGGTTTATTTTTCACAAACCAATGCAAAATTCTATCTAACCACCAGTTCACACAAATACAAATTCAAAAGTTTCACAAATCCTGTGATTTGACCGACTTGTGTTTGTAAATGTGTCAAACTCTTATAATCAACTTCTCTGCTCTCCAGGGCTCCAACTTCCACATCTCCCGCAGAGAACGCCACGGCAACGTGTTCAAGACCCACCTGCTCGGGAAGCCTGTCATCAGGGTCACGGGTGCTGAAAACATCCGCAAGATCCTGCTGGGCGAGCACAGCCTGGTGTGCACCCAGTGGCCCCAGAGCACCCGCATCATCCTGGGGCCCAACACGCTGGTCAACTCCATCGGGGACCTGCACAAGAAGAAGAGAAAAGTAAGAAGATGACATTTCTGGAGGCGTGTGTGTGAATGACAACTGGAACGTTTAAGAGCTGGGACATTAAAATCAGAGGATGATGAAGAAAAGATAAAAACTCTGACTTTAGTGAACTTTTGGATAAATTGTGGACTCGTCACAATAGTAGTCAACGTGTGCATGTGTTAAAAAAAACCTTTAAATGCTCATATTCTTCTTCCAACTCATCCCAACATATCTAATGTCTTCATTTTGTCCTCCTCTGACGTCCTGTTGTGTCCTCTTCCGTCTCATCTTATCTCCTACATCCTTCTTCCTCCCCGCCGTGCTCCTCCTCAGTCAGCATTCACTCAAAGGTGTTGACTGTCGTGTACCAGGTAATAACCTTTTACGACTCCTCTCTTTGTTTCTTTAACCCTTTCAAGATCCTAGCTAAAGTGTTTAGCCGAGGGGCCCTGGAGTCCTTCCTGCCCCGGCTGCAGGACGTCGTCAAGTCTGAAATCGCCAAGTGGTGCTCGGCGCCAGGGTCCATCGACGTTTACAGCGCCGCCAAGTCCTTGACGTTCCGTATCGCCGTCCGGGTCCTGCTGGGTCTGCAGATGGAGGAGGAGCGGATCGTTTACCTGGCTCGCATCTTTGAGCAGCTGATGAACAACCTGTTCTCGCTCCCTATAGACGCTCCACTCAGCGGCCTCCGCAAGGTGAGACCCTGTGAGGACGATGCACAGAAGCTGATGAAACTCAAGCTCATGTTCAGACGTGATTCTTTGAGGGCGGCCGAGAAAGAATCAGCTTCTAAGAGACAAAGTACAAGATAATGTGGATCTAATTTGGTTGCTGCCTGGAAACAAACCACCATGAGAGTTTCATCCTTTTTTCTTTACAACACATTTTTAATGATGCGTCTCTTTCCAGGGAATCAAAGCCAGAGAAATCCTGCACGCCAACATGGAAAAAATCATCGAGGAGAAAATGGAGCGGCAGCAGGCGGAGGACGAGTATCATGACGCCTTCGACTACATGTTGTCCAGCGCCAAAGAGCACGGACAGCAGCTCAGCATCCAGGAGCTGAAGGTAACGGAGCGAAGTCGCACAAATGGAGCCTGAAAGTTGTGATGCTGAAAGTTCAGACTCCTTCAACCAGTTTATTGTTTGAACTTTTGTTTCCAACGTTGTCGGTGAAAATCAGGCCGATGTTTCTAAACAACCTCACGCTCAGAGAAATTTGGCCCTGTTTTGAAAGATTGACCTGGAACTGAATTAATTCAAATCAGTGGAATGAGATAAAATCATTTTCCGATTCCCTCTCTTGCAGGAAACAGCAGTAGAGTTGATCTTCGCCGCTCACTCCACCACAGCCAGCGCCTCCACGTCTCTCATTCTGCAGCTGCTTCGTCACCCTGCGGTGGTGGAGAGGGCCAGAATCGAGCTGGAGGCTGAGGGCTTAGGCTACGAACCCCACAGTGGTCTCGGCTCCTCTGGCGCCACGACGGAGAAAGACACCGACACCGGCGTCACAGAGACGACCTGCCTGCTGAACCAAGTGTGTCAGAACCACAGTGACCAGGAGGGTTTCCCACAGTCTCACATACCGTATCTGAGCCTGGACAAGCTGAGCCAGCTGCGATATGTCGACTGTGTCGTCAAGGAGGTGCTGCGCTTCCTGCCGCCGGTGTCCGGTGGTTACCGGACGGCCCTGCAGACGTTCGAGTTAGACGTAAGTTCAACTCACAGACACTGATCGACAAAGATTTCACACTGAGTGATTTGTTTGGATAAACAACACGAAGAACCCGAAACCAAACACGGTGCAACTTCCTGTCACTGCCTGAAGCTGGTGCAAGTTTTAATGCAGCCGCTTTTACTGTATTTGCTTGCAGGGGGCGACTTCAACATTTTTACAATTGAGCGTTCTCTGACGCAGCTACGCTAACTCTCCTGTGGGTTTACGTGGTCTGCTCATAACTGCACAGCTCCTCCTTGTGGAGCCTGATGATCATTACAAGACAAGTTTATCTCAACATGTTAAAGATGATTTGAAGTTTGCAGAAAACTACGAATACAGTGGCTCAGACGGAGTTTTTTAAAATGACATTAAACTTGTTGAATGAATAAAGATTAAAAACAAAACAAATCAAAAACAAATCATTTTCACTTATGTCAACCCTTTGACACATTCCTTCATCTGGTTAAATCACTTTTGACCAAACTTGTCATGGAGGAGATTTGAACAGATTTAACATGTTCTTGTTTCACAGGGCTACCAGATCCCTAAAGGCTGGAGTGTGATGTACAGTATCCGCGACACCCACGAGACCGCAGCCATCTTCCAGAGTCCGGAGCTGTTCGACCCAGATCGGTTTGGTCCCAAGCGGGAGGACAGCAGGTCGGCTCGGTTCAGCTATGTGCCGTTTGGCGGCGGCGTGCGGAGCTGTGTGGGGAAAGAACTGGCACAGATCATCCTAAAGACTCTCACTGTGGAGCTGATCGGAACCTGCAGATGGACTCTGGCCACAGAGAACTTTCCAAAGATGCAGACGGTGCCGATCGTGCATCCAGTGAACGGGCTGCACGTGCACTTCACGCACAACCACACACTTTAGACTGACGAGACTTTTCAAAAAATAAAGAGAGAACTCAGTCAAGAGGAAATTTTACCTCCAACCTGATTCTGGGAAAATTCTCCGAACACGATAAAGGAGGCAAAACCATGGTGACGTTTCTGATGCTGCAGTTCACGCCCCCTGTCGTCTCCATGGAGACGAACAGTGTGAATTACCTGTGGCGACATGGTGCCGGCAGACGATAAACAAGATTTCATGGATGCACGTCGAGCAAAGAAACTGCACGCTCACATATAATAACGCTAACAATAAGTCCACAACTACTCACACAACTACACGACTGATACCTGAAACAGAATCAACACACACGCACCTCACACTCCTCCACATCTGTGCACGTGCCGCCTGCAGACACACCTGTGATGCACCAAGGGTCGAGTGCAAAGATGCTGTTGACGCAAAAAACACACAAAACAACACAACTTCCCAGGTTGTGTGACGGGTACATGAGGTTTCTCGTGGTGGGAGGTTGTAGCAGAAACAACCTCTTACTCAAAGGCAATAAAAGAGGAAACACCACATCAACATCTTAACTTATATCTGTACATTCATATTTTTGAATACTGAACAAAATAAGCTTTTTTGTGGAAAACTCTGTAAATATGTTTCAGATGCTCTGACTCAGGAGATGAAGACGAGGTTTACGTTGGTAGTTTGGAGCATTTCCTCTTCAGTCTGCTTCTGAAACACTTTTGAAGTTATTTATGCATCAAGGTCACATCAGGAAGAAGATTCAGTCTCTGAAACCTTTTCCACGTAGTTCAACACTTCAGGTGCAACATCGTTCCACCGAAACATTGGTATTTTAGTCAATTAAACAAAGTCTCCTTCAGCTATTAAATATTCTCTGCATCTTTAGTCTGTAAATACATTTTAACTTATTGAAATATAAAGTCAGTGAGTCCAGTTGACTTCCGAGACTGAAATGTGTCGTTAATTTAGTCTTTGTTGCGGTTGTGGAGCAGAACTACTCGTATTGAGCTCACGCAGACTTGGTTTTAAGATTAGATAACGTCACGCCTGCAACCATCGGAAGAACAGGAGAGAAAATAATCTTTGTGTCTTTGTTTTCTAATCATTTGTATCTCCGTAGCTTCAACATATATAACGTGCGTCTGTGACGCAGGACTCACACGCATGAGTTGGAGGCTTCAACAGAAACAGTTGTTTTCTGCAGAGCTGCATTGATTTCTGTCACATAACGTTATTTGTGGTAAGAGCCAATCAAATCACGCTAATACAAACCAGGGTCATACGTGTGAGTCCAGCATCAGAGAGCTGTCCGTGTTTACATTTACAGAACTCTACAGATTCTCCGACAGCCTTTTTGAAAACTCACAAAGTGCAACTGGTCAAATTTGCATCTCGGGAACTCGCCCCCTGATTCTTAAAGTGAATCTGTTTCTTCTTCTGTCGTTATTTTTGTTTTTACCATTGGTTCTGTCCCATGATGCAACACCAAACCACAGAAACACGTTCACTGAAGGAACTTGCACTTGATTTGAACTCACAATCAGGAACTTCTCTGAACGTCTAAACACATAAAAACTACTCTGTTGTTTTAATATGAATGTGTTGTACTGCATATCCCTACCAGTGCTATTATTGTGTGTATGAAATGAAGTAGCATTATGAATAAGCTGTATTTAAAACGCAGATGTATCATTTCTGTTTCACTCTCTGTAATATGAATAGATAGAGACACTAACCTGTAAAGACCAGAAAACCTTGTTTCTCTGTTAGTCTTTGTTTAGAGCAGCGAACACAGAGTAAACTTATTATTATTATTATTATTATTGGTCTAATTCTGTGTGTGTTGGTTTTGAAGCCTAACGAGACGCGCTGTGAAATGTAACGTACGATGGATCTGTGGAAGGAGATAGCACTTTCTCCACTTTAAGGAGTCTGTATATATTTGTCCTGTGTGTTGTGTAGCTGCTGTACAGTCGATGTGAGTCGAGTAAATTAGAAGATGGTGAAAACAAAACGTTGTGTTCAGTATTGTATATTTCTTTCTGTCTAAATATTCATACAAACATAAAATCCTGACACTGGTTTTAATATTATTGGGTGGCAGCCAGGGCGGGGGGAGGGGCTGACGGACCACGTCACGCTGTGATTGGCTGTGAGGAGTCGACAAAGCGAACAGGGTTTCAACCCTTTGACCTCAGACACATGAACATTTAAACATCAGTGTGATAACAACCTTCTTTTACAAATATTTATTTACCGTCCACATCCAATCCGCTAACATGGAGGAGGGTTTTTGACCTATACTGCAGCCAGACACCAGGGGGCGATGAAGACATGTCGTCCATTTTTACGTACAGGCAGTGGCAGACCCAGAACGTGGCTCCATCGCCCCCTGGTGACCGCCGGCGGAATTTTACATATAAAATGTGTTTTGCGGTGACAGAGTGCGGATGTTCGCAGAGAAAGTTTTATTCTGTTGTAGTTGGATTTCAAATTTCCAAGTTTAAATAGTTTCAACTTTTTCCTGAGAATTTTGTTTATTTTTGTCAAGGTGCAACTGACTTATATACTACAATACCCATGAGCCTCAGCGACACTCAGAGGCTTGAATCAGATCGGTAGCAACTGGGAACAAAACATGGAACCAAAGGGAATTGAACCAGAATCAGGTTTGACACCAATGAAAACTAATACAACCTCAAATCACCAGGACTCTGTAAAACCACAGCAAACGTCTCAACCTCATTCCAAACAAAACTCACGAGGGGGTCGCAACAGAGGTCAAAGTGGACGTCAGCGCAGAGGTCACCAGGCATTTCCAGCCTCCACCTGACCGCCCTTACTGACAGGCAGAGAATAGGGTGAAGCTATGTGGCAGAAAATTAATGGGACACAAACAGCCCGGCCTAATCATGTCCGCTGCAGGGCCCCGTAGCTCTGCCAAGGTCGTTATCTGATGGACGCTCAGTCAGTGTGAACTTGGCGACGTTTTGAACCGAGAGTTCACTCCAGTGCCACCGGCTGCGCAGGTCAGGGAGCGGTCAGCTGATTGGAGGCTGCATGGGAACCGGAGCGGGGACGTAACACGACACAAAACAACTCAACACAACCCGACTGTCGCTGTTATTACACAACTGAAGCAACAATGAGACATCGGACGCACTAGATCCCAGAAGTGTTGCTTTAACAGACTGAACCACGAGGACCAGGAGGTTTATTCATTACGATCCTGGAGAATTCACTTTATTTAAATAGAAGTTAACAAAAGTTTGAAACTTTAAAGCATCAACATGAAACTGTTACTGATCAACAGCGCCCCCTGTATGTGGTGATTCATTCTGTTGGTCTCTGTGTTGAAGTGTTTTCATCGTTCGATTGAACTGAAACACAACTGAACAGTGCATATTACCCATGATCCTCTGCTTCCTGACCCAGAGGAGCTGCTGCTGTAAGAAACTGTTCAGAGTTCTTCCTGTTTTAAAGTTTCTGCTGAACATTGGAGATAAACTCTGGTTGTTAATAACTGATCTCAGTTCAGCTTCACTCTTCCACTGGAGCTGATGGAGACTCTCAGTCACTTGTTCTCTCAGGAGATGAACCTACTCGCTGCTCAAAGAGGAAAGTTGCATAGTGTTGCTTTGAATCAAAGGACAAATTGTGATGTTTAGCAGCTTGACCTGATCTGACGGTAATGCACCTTGACATTGGTTGCCAACGCCAATCAACCGATCAAAGAAGAAGAAGACGTCCCATAATTATCTAACTGTTGGAAAATGAGACATCGTGTTCACCAGAATGGGACGGACAGACTGAGGCAGAGCTGCTGTTAGTGCAGCAGCTCAAAAGCTAACGATGCATCAGTCAGGGCAGGTAAAAAGAATCCAGACTTTTCCGTTCAGACTTCAAAGCCAACAAAGGCGTGGCCACTGAACTGTAACACGGCTATCGTCATAGTTACATACAAGCAGGGACATGCAGAAGTTCATCTGCTGCTGTCCTCACCTACAGAAGTTTCAATGTTTAAACCATGTGACGTAAATGTCATCGTTTACTCCCGACCCTGTTCGTGTGCGTTCCAAATGTGTCGACTGCAGATATCGCCACCTGCTGGAGTGGAGCGTGTGATCAGGTCACACTGATGCAGATGAAACAAATCGAGGGCTTAATAACAATCCCTCATTAAAAAGCCACACTTCACGAGCTCTGGGTCAACCAGAGGTCGTCGATGAAGAATGAGGGAGGTCCGAAGATAAATGAAGAGGGCGTCCCTTCATCCTCCTGATCAAAAAGATTTATACGTCTTTGTGTGAATGCAGATTAGATTCACGCGAACTCTGACTCACGTTCATCAGAGCCGCTGCGTTCTGTAGAATTATAATAAAACTCATTTTAAAACAGTGACTCATGTTGTAAATCTGCCACCGTCTCTTTATCCGTCCCATCAAATCTATTTTCTCTTTTCCTCCGAGATATAAAAAACGTTCCTCGTGTTTGTGTTTTCTGCTTCACAGACGGTTCCTGGTCGCGATAAGGACGGCGATTTGCGAAATGAGGGAGAAAACAGGGTCAGATGGTGAAAGGGATAAAACGCCTGGTGGCTCCTTGGCCTCAGAGTGTGTGTGTGTGTGTGTGTGTGTGTAGATATTTTACCTCGTGTTTTCTTTAGGGTTATTTTCATCGCTGCTGCTGTCACGAGGGAAAAACCTCAACGCTGCAATCTTGGTGGTTTTTCTTTTCATACATGTAATTGAAAGTTTACGTCTCCTTGTATGTGCTGAGTCAGTTTGGTCCATTGTGTGACTTCAGGAATAAAGCGGGGGTGTGGCAGCTGTGCAGGATCAGCGGGAGTTCATCCGTCCTGATGTGTAGAATGAAACTGTGACGATGTACAAACAGCTGCTCACTGGACATTTACACATTTAAACATTTAAATGTTTTCTGACACCGACCACAATTCTCACTCTAGAAACGTCACTGTTTTAAAATCAATCCGCTTTTACATAAAACTTTTTTCACGTTATCTTTCACCTTTTCTATTACTGTTAATTTAACCATGAAATGCGACTGCATTCGCACTTTAATTATATAGTTGTATTATTTTAATAGTCGACTTTAATTTGATTGTTTTCTTTAGTTCTGAAACGAGCTGTATAAGGAAAGTTATTATTTTTAATATAATAAGATTAAAACATTTATTTCCCTTCAACTGAACCATTCACACCTGGAAACATCCTGTTTGGTACATGCACCAATTAACAGCAAATAATCATCAATAATATAGACAGTATGTCACTCAACATATCCCTCCACACACACACACACACACACACGTCCTCTAGATATGTCTGATTTTCAAGATTCTTGAATTATTCTCTAAAAAATGAACAATGTTAAAGATTCTGGGATCCGCCCCCGACAAACATCCTGATGTCAAGTTGTTTCCCGACAAACTGTACAAAATGGAGTTTTTTCAGTAAGACAAAGAGTAAGACAAAGAATCAGAACAGCCGACGCTCAGTTTGTCTTTTCCAAAGTTTTTCCATTTTTCAAAACACTCGAGCTACGAGAGAAGTCAGTGATAAATGTGAGTTAGGGTTAGTGTGAAAAACTTACTGAAACAATGAATCCGATGCAGAGTGACGTTCAGCGGACAAACAGACAAACAGAGCAGGCCCGGATCCAGACCTCTTATCAGCTCAGGTGTTTCCTGTCAGGTGGAAGATAAGTCCCGCCCCCTCAGGACTGAACAGGAAGTGGAAATTTAAAACCAAACAAACAAACAGAGACGTTCAACTTCAAATTTAAAATTTAATTGACTTAAACTTTCTCTCCAAAGAAATCAGATTTCAGATAAATGTTGTGACTGGGGGGGTTAGAGACGTTACAAGGATGTTTTTTAGATTTCTAGTAGATTTCCACTCCAAGCCAGAAGGTGGCGGTAATGCACCAAAACACTGTTAAACAACTGTCATTAAACAAATGTGGAACAATTATTCTGACACTTGAATGTGACACGATGCAAAAGAAGGTGATGCTGTGGAAATAAAATAGTTTCTTTCTTCTATTTATTTGTTATATCGATTTATTCTTCACAGAAAAGTCAGTAAAAGTCTCATTGAGGATGTAAATATTAAACTTATCTTGTTTGGGCACCACGATCCTTGTTGACAGGACAATTTTAGCATGAAACAGGGAGAGAGTGGGAGGACACACAGCAAAGGGTCAGGTGGGACTCAAACCTGTGGCCCCTGCAGATGTATCCTCTTAAACTAGTACTTTTTTTAAACCTCACACATTTAAAGCTCAGGCTCAACAACGGACTGACGTCGGCAGACAGACGTGAGACGTTCAGGAGTTTTAAAAAAAAAAATCTGCTCGGTGGAACCTGCAGCTCCTCCTCCTCGTGATGTCATCTGTGACCCGGAGACACCTCCAACCTCTGGAGAGACGATGGAGGAGGAGTCATTTCTACATCATGAAGGCAAATGGTGTTTAAGAATAGTTCAATAAGAAAAATACATAAGAAAAAAGTCAGATTTTTTAAATCCAGAGATCAACCTGAATTGTGTCTGTGTACTTTTGAATCATGTCAATCATTCTGTGAATCAAAGTAGATTTATTCAAACCTACACTCTGATGTTTACTGTGATAAGAGCGAGACCCCCTCACCCCCTCACCCCTCTCACCCCCTCACCTCTCTGGACCTGCTTGTGTTCAGCTCCACATCAAAAGATACACATCAATAACGATTTCCCTAAGTGGCTGTTTCAGGTCATTGGTAGAGCACTTAAATTATAATGAGGTAAAAGAGCGGTCTATGGAGAAAAATTTACCAACGGGCCCCATCGGTGCGTTACGAAGCTCCGCCCACCTCGACAAACAAAGGTCAAGTTTATTTATAACGTGGCGAGAGAGCGGCGCTGAACAGCATCATGTGAAAACAGAGCTGCTGAGTGAGATCGACTCATAGCTCCACCAACACGCCTCATGTCATCGAATCAATTCAAGTTTTGATCTAAATTATCAATTTCACTGCTACACGCTAATGTTTTCAATCTGACGTGGTTTCAAAGTCGTGAGCAACCCAAGTGAAATTTCTTTCAGCTGCATTTCTTCGTGGTGGAATCTCAGATTCAGACGTTCAACAACGAATAAACCAGAACGAGCAGCAGATTCCAGGAGGGGAGAACATTTCAGATTGTTGAAGCAGCTCCTGAATTTAAAAGCTCTCATTGGAAGTTAAGATGAAAGATAAATGTGACGTGCAGGAGGTAAATGTTGGTTTAGGTGCAGAGCGGCTGGAGGAAGCGTACGTGGAGAAGGAGTCTGAGGAGGCGGAGGAGGATGTGGAGAGGGAGGAGGAAGAGCGGGTACGGACATACAGCTGTACAGCAGATAATTATTGGCTTTGTCAGACAACATCTGTTATGTCAGCATTCCAGCCGTCAGCCTGGAGGAGCTGGAGACGCCTGCAGAGTCGTTCAGAGAGACTGCGTTCGGCTCGGACAATTTACAGTTCACCTCCATGTTTACCTGAGCGCAGTCTGAACCTTCAGCCGCAGGGGTCACAAGTTCAATTCCCCGTCTGCCCTGCCGCAGTGTCCTTGACCAAGACAGACAGCCCTGAGGCTGACCATGACCTCTGACCTTCCGGATTCTCCTGGACTGTTTGTTTCCTGCAGAGTTCAATAAAACGAATGTTTCCACTGAGATCTGCACATGGACACGCGTCACATGACCGTCACATGACCGTCACATGACCGTTCACCTGCACTGGTCATGTGATTTAAACAGGAAGTGAACAGTGATTTCTTTGAGTGACAACGAGGTGGAACTGTTACTGACAGGAAGTGTGAGCGACGCTTTGTGTTCACCGCTGGTAGTCGAGTCATGTGACTGATGAGAACCAATCAGGAAGAGATTGCGGGCGTCATCGTTTACTAAAGTCTACAGGTAAACCTTAAACTACAGCTGTGTCCTCATTGGGTCGCTGCCTCCTGTGTGGACCACGAAGACCACGAAGGCTGATCCGAAATGAGACGTCTGGTCTGAAGACGATTTCAGTGATTGGTGTCATCAGCTCGTCCCGCCCACATTGCTGTTGCCTAGCTACAGAGCTGCAGTTGGGCATGATGGGAAAGTTTACGCCCAATGCTTTGTTCACTGTATACACACGTGAAGTTTGTTGAATGAGCCTCAAAACTTTCTCCTCTGAAACTCAGCTTGAAGAAATTGAACGGTTAATATTGAACCATAATCACAGTGATAGATAGATCAGGGTTTACACCTCTACCAACCTTCTTCTAATGTTTTCACCTCCACTTGTGTTTGAATCAAGACCTGATCAGGCAGAATAAGTGAAAACAGCTGTGTGTGTGTGAGTGTGTGTGTGAGTGTGTGTGTGTGTGTGTGTGTGTGTGTGTGTGAGTGTGTACGGGAGCTTTAACACAGATTCATGCAGAGACAAACCTAAACACTTCCACACATACTGTGGAATCACTAATGCATGAGGGAACAACACACACACACACACACACACACACAGGGCTTTAATGTGCCGTTGGCTGGGTGTGGTGCCCCAACAGAGTTCATGAATTAACTGAACTCTTGAACTGTACTGTGGTATGTGGCAGACAGTCAGTCAGACAACCAGTCAGTCAAAGTGCACAGGAAGAATCTGTCCCAACAAGTCTGCCAGCGAGTCCAGAATCTTCTTCTGAAAGGATGAACAGCCAGTGTTTCAGTCAGCTGATCTACGCCACGAAAGAGACGTTCACAGTGAAGCCTCCGACATTAGAACTGTGTTTTATAGAAAACGTGTTGAAGGGTTTGTTGGGAGAGAAAGAGTTGATCATGTCATTGACATCGGTCACATGTAGAAAACAGCTTGTTCTTCTCGTCTCTTTCTCTCTAACATTTCCATCCCTGCACCCCCCCCTTCTTTAAAAACGACGCACCTGTTGCATCATGTAGCGTGAAATCGTTTGATGAGTCATCGGTGAGACGGGAGGATGTAACAGTTGCCCATGACGACACACATCTGTCCAGATATTTTGAACAGGAAAAGGAAGTTGTGCCTTTAAAGCACGTCAGCTCCAAAGTGAAGCCAAATCATGTTGATGCCCCCTAGTGGCCGGCTGCAGTACACATCAACTTCTCAAAGATGGTTTCTGTCTTAATCAGTTATTTGAGGAAGTAAAAAACGGGCTGAGACGTCATGATTGACAGCTGACACTGACTCCTGATTGGTCAACAGAGTGTATCGGTGCGTCCTCCATGATAAACACTCTCCACCGCTGCACATGTTCATAGTTGTTTCTGTCAGAGACTGTTGAGGCCGTCTGACCTGTGTGTGTGTTCATGAGTGAATATTCACACACAAACACACACACACACACACACACAAACACACACACACACACACACACACTCCGGGTCACGGTGGGGTCCGTGGTTGCAGCTGCATTCCTGTACGGAGGTTTGTGATGATACGAACGTCGCAGCGCTGTGCGGCTGTCTGGGCTCCCGGCCTGCGAATCCAAACACGGAGGGGTCGGGACCTCGGCGTATTGGTTTAGCGCAGAGATAGGTGTCACCGCGGCCGTGTTTCAGCGAAGCAGCACCAGGCTTAACTGACTCCGGAATGACAACAAACACGCCGGCACTGTTGTTCCTGCTAATTTGCTGGTGTCTCCCCGAAGCCGAGGCTTAACTGACACGACAGGACGTTTAACTCGATCAGTGTTCTGCTTTTTATCCGTTCTATTTTTTACATAAATGTTCTGTTGTTGCCCCCCCAACCAGAACCTGACCCCGGACACGTCCCGTTTCAACAGCTTCCTCTCATCGGCTCTTATATGTGACATCAACAAACACCAGCGAACTAACAGGCTTCATATGAGAATTATATTATATTATATTATATAATATGATATGATATGATAAGATAAGATAAGATATGATATATTATATTATATTATATTATATTATATTATATTATATTATATTATATTATATTATATTATATAATATTATATTATATTATACAATATAAAATGATAAGATAAGATATGATATGATATGAAATAATAAGATATGATATATTATATTATATTATATTATATTATATTATATTATATTATATTATACAATATGATATGATAAGATATAAAATAATAAGATATGATATGATATGATATGATATATTATATTATATTATATTACTTCTAAATGTTCTTTTGCTTTTCTTCTCTGTCTGTTTCCTCCTCTGGAGACAAAAGAGGAGACGAAGGAACAACCTTCACTTTGTTGAATTAGAATGAAATTAATTTTGCGCTTGATACTGATATATGATAATATTTCTGACTGATATATTGGCTAATAAGAATTTTTGAATTTTTTTGTTTGGTCAAGTTCATTCGTCGTTACCAACTTATTCAAAGGGCTCAGACAAAGACGTGCAGCTGAGGTTCGATAGTTTGATAACGAGAAAGTTTCTGGTGAAAGTTTTTGCTTCGTCCAGCAGATGAAGACGCTTTAGCTTCAGCAGCTGATGGGAAACCTGCTGCTCTCTGATTGGCTGCAGGAGCTAACATGCTAACCTTCACTTAGGATTGAACAGAGTTTGCTCCGTTTTTAAACGTGTTGACATTTTATAAGACGTCGGACCTGTTCTCAACCTGCTGCCTGTTTGAACAAACCTTCTTTTACAGTGCGTCCATCTGCTGTGAAAGCAGATGTGTCTGTGTGTCGGTCACACTCACCCCCCTCCCCTTATATTATACGTCAGAAACTAAAAGCTCCTCCCACTCTTCGCTCCTTCTCTGTTTTTTACGAACTCACCAAACATGTGACAAAGCAAAGTCTCTAACCACCAGCAGGGGGCAGCAGAGGTCACAGGGAGTTCTCTCACCTGATGATCGACTTTGTATCATTTACAGGTGAGACACGCCCACTTTGTTTATGTAACGAATCCAAAACATTCAACTCACACACACACACACACACACACACACTCTCTCACACACATACACACACACTCTCTCACACACACACACACACACACACACACACACACACACTCTCTCACACACACACACACACACACACACTCTCTCTCACACACACACACACAGACACTCTCTCACACACACACACACACACACACTCTCTCTCACACACACACACACACGCGCAGCAGCCATCAAACTAAAGATTCGAGTTTCAACTCTTCACCTCAGAGTCGAACCTTCAGCCATCGCCAGATCTGCCACCGGGCGTAATTACAGGCGCGGAGAAGATGGGCGGCGGTCCAGCCCGATCAGCTCTGCCTGCGTCAGACTCTGTGTTCAGCTCACGGCAACACACACACACACAGAGACACACACACACTTTCTAGTAAAAACAAAGAAGAAAGTTCAGGTATGTGCAGGTACGCATACACACACACACACACACACACACCTATAGAAGCAGACACACACTTGTATTTCTATGATTGTGAGGACACTGGCTGCTGCTGACCTCTGACCTTCGCTCTCACATCAACATCAGACTCTCAAACAGAATCTCAGGTCCTCAGACGTTTGTCTTCAGGCTGACAAGACTTTATTGGAAGTTCATGTGAGGACGGACTCGTCTGGAGGCTTCAGGACGGATCCACAGTGAGTCGTCTCCCTGTTTCTTCATCATTGAATTCCTCTGATCGTCTCTTCCTTCACTCGACATCTGAACCCTCGTCTCTTCCTGATCTTAGTTTTCTCTTCACAGAAGTTTTGAAATATTTTTTTCCTCTCATTCCAACGAATGTGGAAACGTCACAAACCTTCCGCTCTTTAAAATGAATCTTCTTCAAACATGATGATTCACGTTGTGATAAAAACTTTAAATGGCTCCAAACAGAATCAAATTCATCTCTGAGGTTTTCAGATTAAAATGGGTTTGAATATGAAACCTTTCTGTTTTTCTGTCTCCTCGTGGAGCTCCGACTGTTCGTGTCACGTCACAAGAGAGGACAGTCACATGGAAGATGTAGACACGCCCTCCTCTGACCCCAACCTGTGCGGTGAGGTGTCGTGTTGTTGCTATGGGCAACAAGTGTGAGCTTGTCGAAACCATGGTAACACCAGAAAGAAGGGTAGGGGTAGTCAGGTGGCGCCATCTGGTGGTTGCACGTGTGCTGTGCCTGCTTTGAGCACACGGTCATATGTGTTTCTATTATTTATTTCTTTTCTATTTATTTCTTTGAATTCTTGAGTTTTTATTCAGATTTCTTTCATGTGATTGAGTCACTGTGTTTATATCCGGTTTCAAACATGTTCTTGTTTCTCTTGATCTTTGTGTTCTGGGTTTTTTGTCTTTACATCAGACGCTGTGGACTCTCTTTGTCCTCTGACTCTGTGAGGACAACTGTCACTGGACAAGGACAAAGTTTCCTGCTGAAATAAAAAGCAGCTGCTTGTTAAGTCATCATCATCTGTGACTCTGACACAGACTCTCTGTGACATGGTGAAGATTCACGTTTAGAAATCTCCAAATCTCATATCACATCAGATCCATGGTTCGTGTTGTTCATCTGATAAAACAGTCGTGAACGTGGGATCACAAGTAATCTATTACCTGAGCCCGCAGCGTGCATGTGAGCGCGTCACCGTGAGGAGAGGAGGTGCGCAGCGTCACACCGGGACAGACACCCGGACAGAGACACCGGGACAGAGACGGTTCCCCGGTGGAGTCTCACTCGTCTTCGTTTATTAATATTTGTGAGGACACATCCGCTCCATGGGAGCAGGATTCTCATCAGAGAGAAGAAGAAGAAGATTTTTCTGAAGCAACAGGTTTTAGTTCTGGTCTGAGATGAAGGTTGGTGCGTGAGGAGCAGCTCAGAGGAGGCTGGACTTTCAATCCTGACAATGAGAAACATGAGAGACGCGTCGTGGAGAAATGTCTCTGAAGTTCTGTCGGAGCTGGACGGGACAGGTGAGGAGGAGGAGGAGGAGGAGAGGGAGGGAGGCGCAGGGAGCGGCGGTGTGCGCGTCCTCGTCGGCTGCGTCCTGTTCCTGCTCATCGTGTCCACGCTGCTCGGGAACACGCTCGTGTGCGCGGCCGTGGTGAAGTTCCGCCACCTCCGCTCCAAAGTCACAAACTTCTTCGTCATCTCATTGGCTGTTTCCGACCTGTGCGTGGCCGTGCTCGTGATGCCGTGGGAGGCCATCACCGAGGTCACAGGCACGTGGCTGTTCGGACGCTTCTGTGGCGTGTGGATCGCCTTCGACATCATGTGCTCCACCGCCTCCATCCTCAACCTCTGCATCATCAGCGTCGACCGCTACTGGGCCATCGCCAGCCCGTTCAAGTACGAGCGGAAGATGACCCATCGCGTGGCGTTCGTCATGATCGGGGTCGCGTGGACGCTGTCCATCCTCATCTCCTTCATCCCAGTGCAGCTCAACTGGCACCAGGCGGGCGAGGAGGGCGAGATGATGGAGGAGGAGGTGGTGGCAGTGATGGCCGCCTTAATGAACAGCAGCACCGGGGCCAAGAGCTGTGTCGCAAACTTAAACAGAACCTACGCCATCTCCTCGTCCTTCATCAGCTTCTACATCCCCGTGGTGATCATGATCGCCACCTACACCCGCATCTACCGCATCGCTCAGACCCAAATCCGTCGCATCATGTCTTTGGAGCGGGCGGCGGAGCAGGCACAGAACCAAGGCCACAGCGTGAACCAGCAGCACAGGCCCAACGACGAAGCCTCGCTGAAGTCGTCGTTCAAGAAGGAAACCAAAGTCCTGAAGACGCTCTCCATCATCATGGGTGTCTTCGTCTTCTGCTGGCTGCCGTTCTTCGTCCTCAACTGCACCGTCCCCTTCTGTGATCCGCCTTGCGTCAGCGACACCACCTTCACCGTCTTCGTCTGGTTCGGCTGGGCCAACTCGTCCCTCAACCCCGTCATTTATGCTTTCAACGCGGACTTCCGCCGGGCCTTCGCCACCATTCTCGGTTGCAATAGGATCTGTTCAAACAACGCGGTGGAGGCGGTGAACTTCAGTAACGAGCTCGTTTCCTATCAGCACGACACGACCCTCCACAAGGAGGCGCTGGTCCCTGTGCAACAGCAGCAGCATCCTTGCAGTATTAATGCCGGCTGTGACCACCTGGAGGACGTGAGCGCACAGTTTGACGAGGAGTCGCTCGTGTCTAGCGGCTCTCGGAGCCACAACAGACTCCTGCGGCTTCCTGCTGCCGTCCGGTTCGAGGATGACCCGGAGATCTCCTTGGAAACGATCTCGCCGTTCACCTCGGTGGCCGGGCCGGAGAGTGGCGCTCCGATACCTGGACAGGTGCAGCAGGTTGGATAGAACAGAACTACACAGGGATTTTCACTGTGCCTCCTTCAAAATAAAAGAAAGAACTTCAGTTGGGATGAAATCTGATTTGTTCCCCAGAACATTAAGAAAAAACATGAACCATCTAAATTACCGAATGTTTTTCTGTGGATGTTGCTGGTTAACTTTTGTGTTTGTTGAAGCTGAAGCAGATTTAGTTTTTAGATCGAGCTCGCACACACACACACACACACACACACACACACACACACACACACACACACACACACACACACAGATTTTGTCAGACATCAATCTTAATTTATTACATGAAGATATTTATTTATTCTCTGTATTAATGTCAAATTGTGTTTTCTGCACCACAGGTCTTGAACCTGAATTAACACAGTTAGCTAAACACAGCGTCCTTCCACTCTTCATCGTCATGGTTACATAATAATAACATACATAATAACAGATGATGTGGTTTTGTGGTTTCAGTAAAAGTATTCTGTTAAAGTTAGAGGATCTACGATAAACGATAGACAGTAACTTTGTTTGTGTTATTGTGTCGTACTTTTATTTCAGTAAATGTTCTCAATGCGTGTTCACTGCAGCCAGCCACCAGGGGGCGATACAGTAACTCCAGTCAAATTTGTGTTTCATTGAACGAGGTGATATATGGGCTGTTTGTTATTTAAAATAAATAATGTGAATCTTTAGCACGGAGCTGCGTCTCTGCAGGAATCAGACCAATGATCTCAATCTGACAAAGACAAGAACCTTTAGTGGACGTTCCTGCTCGAAGTGAAGATGTGAAAATAATAAAAGACTTTGTTTGATCCACTCTGCTTCAGGCTGCGCCTCGTGTGAAGGACGTCTCTGCAGGAAGTCACTGTGGTGGAGCCGTCAAAATAAATCAAACTCAACCTGAAGGAAGTTTTATGAGGCTCATGTTCTAACTGTTTTAAGATTCTTCTTTTAAATTTCGTTCGTCCCATTTTAGGTTTGATTTTTTTTTTTTTTTACTGTTTTAAATGTTGTTTTTTTTGTGTTAAGTAAATTGAATTGTTGAGAGAGAAGATAAACAGACAGGGAGGAAGAGAAGGAAAAGAATAAATGATTATACTCTACTCACCAACTGAGCGTTTCCTCTTCGGTGACCAAAAGAGAAGACGTAAGTTAGCGAGGTCGGTGAACAGCAGCAGAGAACGAGCGTTAAAGCACCGAGAAGTTTAATCTGGAGAGTCTGGAGCTGGAGGCGGTCCTTAAATACAGAAGGCAGGTGAGGATGTTATTGGTTGATCAGGATCAGGTGGGTCTGGAGCTGGAGGCGGACACTTTGTTTGAAGAAGAAAAAAATTATTTCAAGTCATAAATGTTTTTAAACTCGCAGCAGAGAGGATTGTGGGACATAAGGAGATAAATTAAATTTCACGGAAATACATGATGATGATCTCCTCTGGTGTTTATAGTATTTTATATTTTATATATATTTATACAAACACACCACGCCAAATTCCTTGTATGTGTGAACCTGCTTAAAACCCAAATGTGATTCTGATCTCAGACTCAAAACTACCTGCTCATCAACGCCCAGTTCTTCAAATACTGATTTAGAAATCGATTAGTAGACGAAGGTGACAGAAGCTGCTCAGAGGAGGAGATGAGAGCCGAGCAGAGGAGGATTCTGGGTTTGATTGTGGAGGTGCTCTTCTTCTCTCTCTGTTTTCTTTCATCTTCAGTCGCTGGTGGAGTTGAAACAGAGGAGACGACTCATCGACCTCACAGCTGTCGTCTGCTGCTCCAGCTGTTCACACTCATACACAAATATAAAACATGAGGAAACACCAAGGGTGGAGGATGATAGATAAATAAAAACTGTTTCTGTGCATCAAGAAAGAATATAAATATTTGACTTCTCTATTATTATCTTCTCAATGATGTGACACTGAGGGACACTTAACAAGAACAAGCTCACTCTGTCCTCGCTCTCCTTCAAGACACACACACACACACACACACACCATCTCCCTCCTTGTTCTTTCATTTCCATTTAGACGATGGAAGCTGATTTTTAAAGTGTAATCTCCATCAGAATCTCCAGATAATGAACCAGCTGCATTTAAACGCAGCGTTCGTCTGAATCCTCCACAGGCAGTGGAGTGATGTCATCCAGAGTGTGAAGATGTTTCAGTTCAGTGAAATCAGTGAAATCGGTGACTGAAGCAGCTTCGTGTTGAACATCAGTTTTTCTCTGACACACTCTCTGATTGGCTGAGAGTCGCTGCTGCTTTTTGTTGCCTCCTTCATGTCATGGAACTGAAGCTGTGACTTTAAAACGTTTGACTGAGATGTTGCTGCGTCCAGAAGAGACACTGAAGTGATTCCTGAAGTGTGTGTGTGTGTGTGTGTGTGGGTGTGTGGGTGAGTTTGCTCTGTGTTCTTCAGTCGTGCAGCCTCTTCTCAAACAGACTGAAATCACCTGATGATGATATTTATTTAAATGGAACATGTGAATTATCACTGAATTAAAACTACTTAAATATCTTTGTGAAGATTAAGAACACTTTGATTTAAACCATATGTTCACACTCTCCGACCTGAAGTCCAATTAGATCCAAGTGAAAACGCCCATGGAACTGACGAAGTCACGTTGACACAGAACATTTACACACAAGTTTCTAACAATCAAAGCCAAAGAAAAGAGAAAAACAAGAAGAAAACAGAAAACGTCCTACGATAGAAAAACAAAGGTCAGAATTTAAAGAGATTAAAATGATTGATTGAGGGAAGCAACAGAGAAAAGCTTTGTCCTCAGCGATTAAAACACAGATGAATATTTCTACTTCTAAACAAAAATCGAACATCAACCAAAACCAGATGTGTCGTCTCAGAGAGGAGAATGAAGCAGCTGAGGAATAGGGCTTTGAAAAGCTGCAGCTGTTTCCCTGTGATCTGCTGCACAACGTCGACCCAGAGACGAGAACATGAAGCTGCAGGTTCGGTGCCAGGTGATCATCGCTGGAACATCCTGTGACTGCACGAAACAACCAATTAAGTATTTAAATCACGACACATTGGTTCATCAGATGTCGTCATAGAAACCATCCCACGGTTCTAACAGTTAGAAAACATTGATCCAGAAAGAGCCGGATTTACCAGATGTGTTTCAGTGTTTGTGATTCTTATCTACATTTTATTTGTGTTTCATTGTCTAATTATTATTGTGTTTTCCCTCTGACGATCAATAATACCATGAATTCCCATAATCCACCACAATTTCATCTTTTAGTGACAGTGTTTAATTAAAAATATGATCAATCCGACCCTTTTGTACGATTTCAGGCTAGATAATCAAATAATCAAATAAATATCTGTGATCAGCACCGATCACATTTGAACAACATGTAATTCGATTTTAGTAACAATGTTTAAAATGGCATGCATGATCAAATATTGATTTAAACATTTTAAACCTTTGACATTTTTCCTTGATTTCATTAAGAAGTTTGTCTGACATGCACAGTTTCGCAGAGCAGTGCGCCACCTTGTGGTGGGAAAAAAGAAGGTTTGAGGTTAATTTATCTGTTTGAAAATCATCTGAACCTGAAAACATCAGCGTCACTTCATACCTGAGCAACAGGAGAAGATCTGAGTCCACTGACAACAGAGCGTTTCATCTTCAGTCTCATCACATTCTCTTACCTTCTGTCTACTGTCCACACACACACACACACACACACACACACACACACACACACGAGGTTGTGGTGTGGTGTAATCGCTGCAGTGATCAGGACGGACGAGGCGACACAGATGATAGATTACTGATTGCGGCGGCTTCTCAACGACCATTGAAAACCAGAAAGTGGACACTTCTGTTTGCTATGAAGGACTCGAAGTCATCCGGTGCTCGTCAGACACACACACATACTCACACACACACTCACACACACACACTCAGACGTTGGACTCTCTGGTGAATTTGAATCGTAGATAAAGAGACGACCAGGTTCAGACTTGAGAGCGTAAAGAAAGTGCCGTACAATCTTACTCGATATGCATTTCACTGTTATCGGGAGAAATGATGTTTCAGCCTCAGTTGTTTTTCAACTGAAGCACTTTGTGTCTCCAGAAATGTCCCGACACCAATTTGACCTTTCCTCCCAGAGAGACAAAATGTCTCCGAAGACGTTTTCAGTCGTGAACTCCGGATAATGTCCAATTCTGCTGTGGAAAGATCTGGAATATCATCGTCTGTCCAAGTTAAACTCAACATGACTTTATCATTCATCATTTATCATTCATCATTCATCATTCATCATTCATCATTTACCTTTCATCTTTCATCTTTCATCTTTCATCATTCATCATTTATCATTCATCATTCATCTTTCATCATTTACCTTTCATCTTTCATCATTTATCTTTCATCTTTCATATTTCATATTTCATCTTTCATCTTTCATCATTCATCATTTATCATTTATCATTCATCATTTATCATTCATCATTCATCTTTCATCATTTATCATTTATCATTCATCATTCATCATTTATCTTTCATCTTTCATCTTTCATCATTCATCATTCATCTTTCATCATTCATCATTCATCTTTCCTCATTCATCTTTCATCTTTCATCATTTATCATTCATCTTTCATCATTCATCATTCATCATTCATCATTCATCTTTCATCATTCATCTTTCATCATTTATCATTTATCATTCATCATTTATCATTTATCATTTATCATTCATCATTTATCTTTCATCTTTCATCTTTCATCATTCATCATTTATCATTCATCATTCATCTTTCATCTTTCATCATTTATCTTTCATCTTTCATCTTTCATCATTTATCTTTCATCTTTCATCTTTCATCATTCATCATTCATCTTTCCTCATTCATCATTCATCATTCATCTTTCATCTTTCATCATTCATTATTCATCTTTCATCATTTATCATTCATCATTCATCATTTATCATTTATCTTTCATCTTTCATCTTTCATCATTCATCATTCATCTTTCCTCATTCATCTTTCATCTTTCATCATTTATCATTCATCATTCATCATTCATCATTCATCATTCATCTTTCATCATTCATCTTTCATCATTTATCATTTATCATTCATCATTTATCATTTATCATTCATCATTTATCTTTCATCATTCATCATTCATCATTTATCATTCATCATTCATCTTTCATCTTTCATCTTTCATCATTTATCTTTCATCTTTCATCTTTCATCATTTATCTTTCATCTTTCATCATTCATCATTTATCATTTATCATTCATCATTTATCTTTCATCATTTATCTTTCATCATTCATCTTTCATCATTTATCTTTCATCTTTCATCTTTCATCATTTATCATTCATCTTTCATCTTTCATCTTTCATCATTCATCATTCATCTTTCATCTTTCATCATTTATCTTTCATCTTTCATCATTTATCATTCATCATTCATCATTTATCATTCATCTTTCATCATTTATCTTTCATCTTTCATCATTCATCATTCATCTTTCATCATTTATCTTTCATTTTTCATCATTTATCATTTATCTTTCATCTTTCATCTTTCATCTTTCATCTTTCATCATTCATCTTTCATCTTTCATCATTTATCTTTCATCTTTCATCATTTATCATTTATCATTTATCATTCATCATTCATCATTCATCTTTCATCATTCATTATTCATCTTTCATCATTCATCATTCATCTTTCATCATTTATCATTCATCATTCATCATTCATCATTTATCATTTATCATTCATCATTTATCTTTCATCTTTCATCATTCATCATTTATCATTCATCATTCATCATTCATCTTTCATCATTTACCTTTCATCTTTCATCATTTATCTTTCATCTTTCATATTTCATCTTTCATCTTTCATCATTCATCATTCATCATTCATCATTTATCATTCATCATTTATCTTTCAACATTCATCTTTCATCATTTATCTTTCATCATTTATCTTTCATCATTCATCCTTCATCATTTATCATTTATCATTCATCATTCATCATTCATCATTCATCTTTCATCATTTATCTTTCATCTTTCATCATTTATCATTCATCATTCATCATACATCATTCATCTCTCATCTTTCATCTTTCATCATGTATCATTCATCTTTCATCTTTCATCATTTATCATTCATCATTCATCATACATCATTCATCTCTCATCTTTCATCTTTCATCATGTATCATTCATCTTTCATCTTTCATCTTTCATCATTCATCTTTCATCTTTCATCATTTATCATTTATCATTTATCATTCATCATTTATCATTTATCATTCATCATTCATCTTTCATCATTTATCTTTCATCATTCATCATTCATCTCTCATCATTTATCTTTCATCTTTCATCATTTATCATTCATCATTTATCTTTCATCTTTCATCATTCATCATTCATCTTTCATCTTTCATCATTCATCATTCATCTTTCATCATTTATCTTGTATCTTTCATCATTTATCATTTATCTTTCATCTTTCATCATTCATCATTTTTCTTTCATCTTTCATCATTTATCTTTCATCTTTCATCATTTATCTTTCATCTTTCATCATTCATCTTTCATCATTCATCTTTCATAATTTATCTTTCATCTTTCATCTTTCATCTTTCATCTTTCATCATTTATCATTTATCATTCATTTTTCATCATTCATCATTTATCTTTCATCTTTCATCATTTATCTTTCATCTTTCATCATTCATCTTTCATCATTTATCTTTCATCTTTCATCATTCATCTTTCATCATTTATCTTTCATATTTCATCATTTATCTTTCATCTTTCATCACTCATCTTTCATCATTCATCATTCATCTTTCATCATTCATCATTCATCATTCATCATTTATCTTTCATCTTTCATCATTTATCTTTCATCTTTCATCATTCATCATTCATCATTCATCTTTCATCATTTATCTTTCATCTTTTATCTTTCATCATTCATCATTTATCTTTCATCTTTCATCATTCATCATTCATCATTCATCTTTCATCATTCATCATTCATCTTTCATCATTCATCTTTCATCATTTATCTTTCATAATTTATCATTTATCATTCATCTTTCATCATTCATCATTCATCATTCATCATTTATCTTTCATCTTTCATCTTTCATCTTTCATCATTCATCATTTATCTTTCATCATTTATCTTTCATCATTCATCTTTCATCATTTATCTTTCATCTTTCATCATTTATCTTTCATCTTTAATCATTCATCATTTATCTTTCATCTTTCATCATTCATCACTTATCTTTCATCATTTATCTTTCATCATTCATCTTTCATCATTTATCTTTCATCTTTCATCATTTATCTTTCATCATTCATCATTCATCATTCATCATTCATCATTCATCACCAGATCGATCTCACTTCTGTTGATTGTGTTAGTTTCTTCAACCTCCAGTAGGAGGCGACAGAGTCCGAGCTGCTCACTGTTGGTTTACTTCAGTTAACTGACAAACACACACACTCTCTTTCACACACACACACACACACACACTCACACACTCACACACACTCTTTCTCACACACACACACACTCACACACTCACACACACTCTTTCTCACACACACACACACAAACATTAGGATTGTTTTCTTGTGCGATGACTAAAGACGAGAAAACAAAATGAGAACTTTCATCAACACAAAGTATCGAGGACGAATGAAACTAAAAAAGGAGTTGACACCAACGATGCATCTCAGACCGATGGTGAACTGAACGGCAGAAATCAAGGTCACATGCTCGTTCCTGATTGGCCCGGACCGAGCGGAACGATGTGTTTACTGTCACGACTTGTTTTGCGATGCATCTTTTCTTCTGCGAGAAGATTTCTGGCAGTGAGCTCCGGGGCCAACGAGCCGTCCTCGCCGCTCCACCAGGGCCTAAGCTGAATGAGAAGGAGCTGGGCGGCGATGGCAGCGTGACAGCGGGGGGTTAAGCTGTGACCCAGATTCCTGCACGAGTCTTTGTCCTGGAGGAGAGAGAAGATTCTCCTCACTCATCTCGGCCGAGGCCGAGCTGCTCGCTAGCATCAATACAGAGACAGAGCAGCAGAGATGGACAAACGTGGACCAATAGAGAAGAAGCGAGTGACTTTAATGTTGTTTCATGCATTCCAGTTTTAGTGCATGAGAACGAGCAGCTCAGCAGACGTGTCTGTAGATTTCCGGAGCTCTGCAGTTAACACAACGTTCAGGTTCCTGAAGCAGCTCAGCATCACTACAGTCAGTTTATTATGTTCATATAACTTCAACAAACAAGGGCAGTCATTTCTATTTTCAGTATTGTTTATGTTCCAGCATTATTCCTGTGTAAAAAAAATCAGATGACAACAGAATTTAAATAAAAACCTGGGTTGCTGCTTTTCTCACTGAAAACAAACAACTGAGAAACTTTTATCATTATAAATTATATCTATTGTCATTATTGTGTTTTAAATTGGTCTCATTTATTTTATAAATTATATTGAATCACTCTTTTCTTTATTTATTTAAACATTATTTATTTATTCATCTCAGCCCAAATGAAGTTTACACTCATTTATTCTGCCGTCACCAACCTGCAGGACAGAACGACAAACTGTCAAATATATTGACTTTGTGTAAAATAAAACAAACTACAAAGTCATTTATTTATTTCAAACTAAAATCAAGACGCTGCAGTTGAAGTTTTTATTTGTTGTGATGAACAAAGAATCGTTTTGTTGAGTGAGCGACTCTGAAGCGTCCAAACCCCTGAGGTGTCGCACAGAGGGCGAGAAAAACCTTGGCAAGTGTGTCCATTGTCCCGCTGTCTCTCTCTCTCTCTCTAACACACACACACACACACACACACTCAGGGTTTTGTCAGTGGGGGTGAATGTGGGAGGCGTGCTTGGTTTCGGGTGGGCACTTCTTCGTATAGTCCTTATTCCACGAACTCCCTCCCTCCTCCACCTCCTTTATCCTGGTCTCCTCAGCTTTTATCCGAGTGTCTGTGGCCCCCACAGCTTCACACGACTCGGAGCCTCGGAGCGTCACATGGTAAGAACACTGGGCCTCTGCTCACACTCAACAACTCAACCACTCAAACTGCTTAAAATCCATGGAACTCCAGGTTATAGACTTCAGAGCGTTGAAGGAAACGGAAGATGTTGTTGTTTCCATCATGATTCATAGATGAGGGCTGCGGAGGAGGGGGGGAGGGGTGAGGGGGTGAGGGGATGGGGGATGCTGTAAATAGAGGGGGATTATTTTTGTTTTGATGCTGTTCCTCTTTGTGTTTCATCGTGATAGTGATAAAACGCTGAAGTTTGTGTTTATGATGAAAGACGAACTGAAGCAGCTCCGTGTGTTTCACTCTGATGTTTCACAAAATAGAAATGTGAGGTTTTTATATTTGTTGTGTGCGAGACAATGAGCAGAAGCAGCAGCACAGCGCCCTCTACAGAACACGACGCCTCCATGTCAGACCGACGGGATAAAAACAATATGTGTGGACATGTAGTAACCACGGAAACCAAGCCGAGCTCAAAACAGCACCGATGACGGTAAATAAAGATGGACATCTGACTGCACTGTAGTTTATAAACCCCTCCTCCTCCATGTTAGCAGATGGGACATGGACCAAACTAAAGAATCAAAGTACACGTTAAATAAATGTTTGTAAAGATGTTTCGTTCTCATCTCTCTGATGTTTGTTCAAGTTTCTGATCAGTTTGGTTTAATTAGTTATTGATGATATAAAATCAGGCGGAGACGTCATGATCAACAGCTAACACTGACTCAGGATTGGCCAAAACCATGTATGGGCGGGACCTTGTTACCTCGGCTCCACTCCATGATCTGCACAGACGCTGACTGTAAACAACGTCACCACCAGATGGCGACCTCCATACCTGGGATATTTTAGCCATTGAATATCTTTAGAAAAGATAATGGGTTAAAAGTAGCTAAATACATAAATTATATATTGTGTTGTACCTTCCGTAGTTTCTGTGCACAATTAAATCATAAAGTTAGCGAATCAGTTTAGACCTCGTCTTTAGGGTTTGTTATATTTCACTTTTTCAGTTTTCTGTCTGTAGATCAACGTTTGCATCACGTGATCACGTCCAAACACGTCCTTCGCCTGGAAATAAAAGTACGAGGAGTTTAACAACATAAATCTTTAAAACCAGAAATCTTCAGTTTCACTTACATTCACCAAACTCTGCCGTTTTCTTCCTGAAGGTTTCCACTCAGTTCATAAAACATTTAATTTATCATGGACATTGTTAAAATCATTTTCATCCAGTGAGAAAAACATGGAACCAGAAAACTGAATTCGATAATGACTCATTTGAAATATTTACTTTCAGAGAAGCTGCAGTTTAATTAGTTTCTATTGAATCAGTGTCGTTTCTGATGCAGAAGGTTTTATAATGTTTTTGTTCGGTTCACATGATTCTTGTGTGAAATGAAATGACTGATGATTAATTATAATTGTACTAAAGAGTCTGATTATAAATCCCGTTCATTTGTTCAGAAAGAACTTTGGCTTCAGACGCTGCGGAGCACGACGTCCTGATTTAATTTTCTATTTCACCGCAGACAAACACAAACAATATTAATGGGATTAATGTTGTTACCACACGACCTGTTGTGTTGTTGTCACTGCGTCGCATCATTGAGTGTGAGAGGGTCCAGAGGCCGCGATGCTGAGCGCTCCTCCTCTGATTAATCCAGACGCTAATTGTTGACATCAATTCAAACTGCAGACGCTGTTCATTAAATACATGAACAGCTGATTCAGACACAAACTGAAAATCAGTGTGAATGTTCAGAAACAACTTTTAACTTCACAGTACGACTTTTTAATTCAAGATGATGTCAGTTTGATGGAGTTTTACAAACATTTGAAATTATAACATTTAAAAATGACTTTCTCCTCAATTACAACTTTATTCTTTCAACATGACTTTAATCATGTTTTCATGTGTGAAAACATTTTCATAGAACCTGAAGAGACAGTGTTGAGACGACTGATATTAACGTGTTCGTGTGTGAATTTAAAGGACTGTTGTTGCTAAGTGACGGAGTTGAGCATCCTCTCCTCCGTCATCTTGACGGCAACATGTCCGGTCTAAGCTCCTGTGTGTGTGTGGCGGTTGTGGGGGGGGGTCTTGTTTCTGACGCTTGACTGCTTTTCAATAAGCTCACGCCCCCCCTCTCTCTGTCCTTTGTCTTTTTTTTAACATTTAACACTCGTGTGCCGTCTCTTTGACTCTGGAATCTGGAAAAACTCTCATGTACAAGTCTGATTTTATTTGTTCATGATAGAACTTTATTATTTTATCGTTTTAAATCTTTAATCTGCTGCAGCTGATTTCATGTTGCTCTGAATCTGCTGATTTATTTAAACTTATAGGTTGAAGATCTTTCTGTTGAAGCTGGTTTTAAACAGGTTCACTTTAACTATAAGAGAAAAACATTAGATGATAATCGATCACTTAAATTGATCCATAGATCAAGAAAATTATAATGATAGAAGAAGTGAATTGAAGAAAGTTTCACAAACGGATAAAAGCAAAAATAAAACATGAAGACAAACAAGAGTTGAATCAATGGTCTCATTTGAAATAGACTTAAAGCATCACATGCTCGGGGCATGGATACTGTGAGTGATTGACAGCAAGTCCCATCCAATGGTGGGCGTGTCCTCGAGCTCTCAGTCTGGCTCCACCCCCCACTCCTCCAAATATGGTGACTTCTGGTTTCAAAAATCAAGATGGTGCTGGACAACATGTCAAACTGAGGCTTCACAAACCAACACGTGAAGTTTCAGTGGGAGGACACTTGAGTCATTAGTGTTGAAAAAACCAAGGTGTGGACAAACACGTGTAAATCAACTGCTCAGCTTTGTTTCAGCTCCATGTTTGGTCTCCACCATCTCCTGTGAGACCTTGCAGCTGCTTAACGTTCCCCTCCAGGTGTCAAATTAGATCAGGACTGTCTTCAGAAAATAATCCGTGTCCAAATGTCCCTCCTCAGCAAACATGAGCATCCTTCCGTGCAGCTTCCTCCTCGTCCTCGTCCTCTGCCTCCCCGTCCTCACCGATGCCAAGCGGCAGCCTGGTCAGGGGAAACCCGACAAACCTCGCCAGCCTCCGTCAGCCCCCCCGCCGGCCAAGAGGCCCAGAAACCGCTCAGTGCCTGGCTCTGGTGAGCTGACCACCAAGGAGGGACACCGCTGCACCTGGCAGACGTCCGGCGACGGTCTGGTGAGCCTGGTGGTGAACTGCAGCACTGAGACACTGGACGAGCAGCAGAGGTGAGAGGAGACATGATCTCATCTGTCAGAGTCAAACATGGGAAACCTGAAACGTCTCTCACATCATTTCTGTCATGTCTCTGGTTGGACGCTTTTTGTTTCTGGACATTGTGTTTTGCTGTTGTTCTGAGGTCTGAGTTTCCTGTTTTATTTCCTGTCTTTGTAATCGTCTGCAGGTATTGGTGCCGTTACGCCGGTAAACCGGACCTGTGCCAGGCGTACGGGGTGAAGTCCAGCCAGTACTGGAAGCAGCTGGTGGGGAAGCTGAAGAAAAGGCAGAACGCCTGCGACGGAGAAAAAGTCCTGAAAGCCAAGACCTGCAAGAAGGCGCCCGCCGAGGCCCACATGAAACTCGCCCAACACAGCGCAGAGGAGGAGAGGAAGGGCGGGAAGGAGGGAGGGAAGAAGAAGGGAGCGTCTGCCGGCAAGAGTCAAGATGGAGCAAAGACAGAGAGGAAGAAGAAGAATGAGGAGGAGGAGGAGAAGAAGAGGGAGGAGAGGACTGGGTTTGAGGAGGAGGGAATGATGAACGACATGCAGCCGGTGCAGAGTTACTGCAGCGAGGGATGGAACTCCGTCTGCTCCTTCTTTGTCAAGTTCTTTGAGGGTTGATGGGAAATGAAAGAAGCAATGAGGTCACAATCTGGAAAACAAGAAAGCTGAAAATGTGTTTTTTAGATCAATTGGTAAAAATTTGATTCTGAAGTAAAACAAAAAATCTATTTTTTCTTTTTCATAAATTGTGACTTTTAACAAATGAAGTCTCGTCGCATCTCATTTTCATCTTCCTCCAAATGTCAAACTGAATTATCATCAAACCCAACGAGCTGGTTTATAATCCTGACAAACAGAAACACTTCAGGTTGAGTTCATCACTGTTTTTACTTCCTGATATTTTACATCGTTAAGTTTGTTGTAGTTAATTTTGAACCAGAGAAGTTGAGTTGTAACGTTGTGACTAATAAATCAATCAGATGATGATGATGATGATGACGACGGTAGTGTTCAGTAGATGAATAGTCAAGTTTTGTAACTTCATCTGTTTTGTGCAGCTAAATTTTCTATAAACTTTGTGTAACTTTTTAAAAAAATAAAAATGAAAAAAATCTGGTGACTGTTATTATGTCTGTGCACCAGCGACACCTAGTGGCCACATCAGGGTGCAGGTCGACCTTCTTTATTTTCATAAGAATAGAAATCACGTCTGCAGCTGAGCCCTGTGTGTGTGTGTCTGTGTGTGTGTGTGTGTGTGTGTGTGTGTGTGTGTGTTACAGTGAGTCTCTGCTGCTTTAAAATTTGAACACAACTGTGGGATGGAGTGATTCCAAAGGAAAGAAAAATGGGGGAAGAACTGGAATCTGGAGTCTGGACTCCTCTGAGTGGTTACCAGGCCAACAAGTGTGTGTGTGTGTGTGTGTGTGTGTGTGTGTGTGTGTGTGTGTGTGTGTGTGTGTGTGTGTGTGTGTGTGTGTGTGTGTGTAGTTTAGACACTAGTGTGGCCAGAGGGGTGAATTTCTTCCGACTGTGACTCTAAATTTACTCTCCATCAGCTTCTTTAAAACTGAGCCCAGTTTGTCTCAGTGAAATGTGACGAGGACAAAGTTGTCTCTGGCAGAGACCCTCTGGACAGATGAGCACCATGCCTCCAAAAACCCGCCCCCTCGTTAGATGTTTAATTGAGCAGAGAGCTGATGATTTTCATACCGTCTGGATCAGATGCATCTGTTTTCTCTGCTGCAGCAAATAAACTCGTTGTCGTTGTTTTAAAGTGAAACGACTTCACTTTGTCTCACAAACGTATTTCACTGTGACTCAGCTCCAGGAGAGCAAAGAACAATGGAACAAGGTTTTCAGGTCTAAAATATCATGCACACCTCCCCACAGTCACACACACACACACACACACACACACACACACACACACACACACAGCAGGTCAGATCTTCCATAGATTCGGACACTGAGACCCCCCGTGTCGGACGCTGGCTGTGTTCCTGTGAGGACTCGAGCTCAGCGAGACTCTGGCAGCTTTGTTCACTTCAGCTTTTCTTCTTCAGCTTCTTTCTGCCATCTTCATTTTTCTTCTTTCAACTTTGGTCCTAGTGGACACACACACACACACATACACACACACACACACACACAACAGAGCTCCACTGAGCCTCAGTTGAAGTCACAAAACATTTCTGGGAACTATTTTTCTTTCTAACAACAGTTTCTGGTTCTTTCTTGGTTTGACTTTATATTGTTTCAAATCAACTCGACTGATTAAAATGAGTTTGATGGTTCACTGGGGGGGTCAGGAAGCAGAGGATCATGGGTAGTGTTCAGTTCAGTGGGGCGACACAGTCAGAACTCAACACATGGATAAACTTTGTCTTTTCTTCAAATGAAAACCACGTCATCAGACAGAGACCAACAGAGTCAATCACCTCATGTGGCTGCAGGGGGCGCTGTGGATCACTTACAGTTACATAGTGTTGCTTTAAAGACAACGAGACATTTGTACAGTTTAGTTGTAAAAGTATTTGATTTATGGGAAGTTAGGGTTCATCGATAAGTAGCTAAAACTATGAATAGATCAGGTTCAGTCTCTGAAACAACAACCAGAGAACAAACGACCGCTGACACTAAACGTTTCCACTCATCAGCTGCTTCATCGTGTTGAAGCTGCTGATGTCACGTGATCTTATTTCTTTTTAAATCCTCAAAGCTCTTATCTGTTTCAGCTCTCTGCTGCCCCCTGCTGGAGTAATTGTATTTGAAAAAAGATCAACATCAGTCCAGTTTATTAAAGCTGAAGACACATATATATCATATATATATATATGTGTGTGTGTGTGTGTGTTGTAAGACCATATATATATATATATATGGGTAGGGGGGTCTAGCAGCACTCAAGACACACACAGGTTTTACCAGCAGAGGGCACCAGAGTTCACTAAATCCCTGAAGTAGAACCACTCTGACATCATCACAATCATCACACTTTATTTTATTTCTTTTTTATTTTATTCAGTTATAAACTTTTCCATCTTTAAATGATCAGTGTCACAGAACTCGTCCTGTAACATCACAACCTGCTGAAAACATCAAGCTTGAGGCCGATCGTTCACTCTGACCTCATTCTCTCCAGCTTCTTTATCATAAACCAGTTTAACGAGTCGGTGACGAGGCAACTCATTAACTTTAAAACACAAATGTGAGGAGGACGATGATGAGACATTATCTGACATTTCATTTACATCATCAACCCCTGATGTGGAGGAATTTAAAAAACACAGTTGATGATAAACTGATCATTAATCAACATCATTAATCAACATCATTAATCAACATCATTAATCATTAGTCCACACAGACAGTGGTTCTGATTGAACAGCTGATTCCTCAACATGTTGGTTCATGATAGTGAGAGAACACAGTCGAGCTGCAGAGTCACGCTGAGGTGACCCTGTGTGTGTGTGTGTGTTTGTGTTTGTGTGTGTGTGTGTGTGTGCGTGTGTGTGTGTGTGTGTGTCTGTGTTTGTGTGTGTGTATTTCTGTGTGTGTGTCTGTGTGTGTCTGTGTGTGTGTGTGTGTGTGTGTGTGTGTGTGTGTGTGTGTCTGCGTGTGTGTCTGTGTGTGTGTGTGTGTGTATTTCTGTGTGTGTGTGTGTGTGTCTGTGTGTATCTGTGTGTGTCTGGTTCACCCAAGGTCGAGTGTGTCACTGTGTATAAATGGACAATAGATAAAACTGCATACGTGTCGTGCTTCACATGTCGACCTCATTCCCCCCCGATGCTGCAGCAGCTGTTGATTTAAAATGTTTCTCAGGTCAAAGACACTCGATGACTTTGATTGTAACTCAGTGGACTAATAATGACTTTAATAAAATAACTGTTGTGTTAATAAAACCTGAACGTTGTTCATTTATGATCTGGATTATTTTGAAATGTGGAGCCATGTCGATGTCGACATCATGACATCATGAATGTTTCATTTACATTTCATCACAGGATATGAACTCTGACCTTTTATGATCTCACCCTGACAAATTCAAATCTAAATGAAAATGCAACATGTGACCTCGGATTGAGAATATATTATATCATATATGTATTATTGATAACTGATTGAAAGACAAACAGGAAGAGAAGTCATCATTTCTTTATGTGACGAAGTGAAAACAGAAGCTGAGAGATTTCAGATGAATGAACCAGAACACCTCCACCTGTGGCATCAACAAATACTAATCATGTGCAACTAGTTAACTCAACTTCTCTGACTCCTGAACGTCCAGTGAGTTCACTGATGTTCACCTCAGGACGTTTGACAGAATCCACATGTGAATAGTAACTCTGACACTTCACATTAAGAGTCGTGAAGCTCTTTTGTTTTGAAAGGACAGGCTGACGGGTGTGTCACTCAGTCAAGTTGAAAACCTGCTCAGGTGTTTTCACTTCTTCACGCTCAACAAATCTTTTCAGCTCTGACATCGTATGAATATTTCACACGTTTGTGTTTGATGGTTATTAGAGACAGATTAGAAACAGATTCTCAGCCTCATCACACGTCGTCAACTGGTTCGAAGAAAATATTTCATGGTCAGGACTGCTCTGATTTTAAGAATCACAAAATAAACTAAAACAAAATAAATAAATAATAAACATTTACAGACAGAAGAATCTGAAAAGTTTAAAATTCATTATAACTTCAGCAGATTTATTTCATCCACGTGACGACAACGTGAATTAACGCAGTTTTATTTTACATTTGTTGTGATGATCAGTGTGAAAAGTTGTGAGAGTGATAGAAAAGTCATTAAGTCAAATAATCTGCTTCTCAGGGGAGAAACTCTGCAACGCACGAGGTCAAAGTTTAGAAATAATGTGGAAAGTGTGAGATAAGAAGAGAAAGATAACGAGAGACAAACATAAAAACTGCGAAACTCAACATTAACACAGAAAAACCTGCGAGAACACTTTAAATACATGAGTCAATGTTTCATGAGTGAATCTGTGACGAGATTGACGCTGATTCAACAAACTGGGTCAAGATCATAAAGATCACAGAGATCACAGAGATTATAGAGATCACAGAGATTATAGAGATTATAAAATCCACGACAGACACGAGTGATTCTATGAACAGACCTGTGGAACAGACTTTCACCCTCATTCTGTATCAGCCCCTGAACTTTCACAGAATCTTTCTCCTTTTCTGGTTTTGTGATTTATGTTTCTGAAATATTTAGAATCTTGACTTCAGATGAAAGTTAATAAAACACATGATTTCCTGTCACGTTCCCACAGTCACAGATCTGAGTGGATCCATCACACGTGAGCGATAAGAGCTGCACTCTGACTGGGTGTGTAGAAATAAATGCTCCTCGTTAATAAATAAAAATCAGTGTCAAACAAAAAGCTTCTTCAGTTTTATTCCAACATATTCTGTTCTCAACCTGCTCAACAACATTCATGTATAAAACATTATCTCATCTGAAACTTGATTCTCAAACTTTCATTTAAATATTTGACTCCGAGCATCAGGTGTTCATGAGACCTGATCATCATCAACAGAGGAGCTCCACAGGGATCTGGTTCAGGTCCTCTTCACATCTGACATCATCAACCATCATCACTTCTGACTGTATGTGACACTTTATTATTGTGTATCTTATGTTGTACATAGACAAGTTATTGTGTAACTATAAATGTATCTCATCATTATTCATGTTCTGTCTTTAATTACTTTAACAACTTTAACAAGCTTTCCTCCACACACACACACACACACACACTTGATTGACGACTGGACAGATTTGAACATGCTGGATCTTCATTCTGAATAAAGACGGAGACTCGTAGAAGGTCAGGATTATTCTTGCGTTGGCTCCGGCTCAGGTTTGTCTGACATCACTTCTCGCTCTGCTGAATCTGAGGAACACAGAAATCACGTGACAGCCGTCGGCCAATCAAGGCGCCGGAAAGACTCTGCTGATCCCTTTTGTCTGTTGGCCATCGATGCTGCAACGTGAACGTGAACCGTGCCAACTGGCAGCCAGGACGTAACACGAGCCGAAGATTCACACACACACACACACTTGATATTATATTGGATAATCTATCTGAATACATTCGAATTATCTACAGTTTGATAGGAATACTTAGAATTACTAATACTGGCCCATGTACTACTGGTTATATCTGTGACTTTGTGTATCAATGTTTTCTCTACGTTTCCCTGATCAGACTCATTCCTCTCCAACAGGAGATCGTGTTGCAATGTGCCAGTGTGAGACCTTTAACTAATATTGATTCGTGTTTTTAGTCTTTACTTTTTTTGCTTATCAACCCTGTTTCATAAAAGTCTGCTTTAGCAATATGTGCACAGGCAGCAGCTGAGCTGAGGTCAGAGGATTGAATCCACAATGTGAAACAGGATTCATTTTATTTATTCATTTGAATCCAGTGTTTACTTTGGATTTGAATTTAAGGCAAAACAATCAAAGTCTGTGTTAACACATATCTGCATTATTAAATAGCTAAAACAAGTCAAAGGAGAATATGTGAAAACAGATCCAAGCTTTCAATACTCAGTAAAATGCATGTGCAATAATAATGTTCTGCACCCAGTGCATTCTGGGTATCTAGCTCCTCTGTGACTAAAGAGATGAAAATATTTGTTGGAGTTTTTTTAAATGTATTATTGTTTGTTTTACTGTATTGTTGATATTTATTTCATCGTGTCATTGTGTAATGACGATGATTCTTTCCATCAGGTCGTCTCAACGTGTGTGTGAACTTTGTTTTTGTGCGTTTGCTTTAAGATGATCACATGGACACACTGAAACAAACTGTTTATTTCATATTTGATACGGAAACTGAATAATATTCTCACTGTGATTCTTGTGACCTGAGTGTTGATGAGCTTCGGTTGAATCACTGCCGATTTCACTTTGTTGCTAAATAAAGATGTTTTCTTTATGATGCAACTCTGAGGCTGTATTGAGATCAATAACCTGGGACAGCCGGGTGAGGCTGTGATAACACATGTGTTGTCTCTGCGACCATGTGAAAGTGGCGTGTTAGGGGCCTGGAGTCTAAAGTCTGACCCGGGGGGGGGGGGGGAACCCTTCAGCGACACTAAGGGAAACTTGACCTTTGACCTGCAGGACGTTAATGTCAGATATCTGCTCCTGGAAATACAAAGCTGCTGCACTCACAGGTGAATGAGACAGAATACAGATGTTCCAGTTGTTGGAACAAAAGACTCAAACCACTCTGTTCTGGTTTTATTTCAGGAGTGTCACCACCTCTAGGAGGCAGACATGAGGCTGCAACCTCTCAACTCTGTTACCACAAGGAAGAGAAGAAAGTGAAGACGTGTGTCGCAGCAGATTTTTACTGTGATGAAGAATCTGAGGGAAAAAGTTTGATCTCTCATCATTCATCAACATAAAGTCGATCCAGTGTGTTCTGAGGATAATGTTTAACTCGCAGCAGAAAATCAATGAAGCAAATAAACTTTAAAAATAGCATCTGTCAACAAGAGAGAGTCAGGAAACGTTTCCTCTTTCAATTTAAAGTAAAAAGGTTTTAATCTCTGATAAACATGTTGGAGTGAAGAACTTGAACAGTTTTTTCTTTTACTCTGATCTGCACTGAAACATGAAGAGATGCATCATAATTAAAATGACAAATTAATAATATTAATAATTAACAATATGATTAATATGTTTGAAATAATATAAATAGCATATATATCAAATTATGAATCAATAAATTATCAATAAGTAAACCTGCACTACGAACACAAGAACATGATATATATACAATGTAAAGACAATATATACACAGTGTAATAATTAAAATTAATTTAATAAATACTAAAGAATGAACGAGCCTTCAGATAAACAGCCTGAGGTTCATTTCTCCAAACAAACCTGTCACAGCATCCATTTGATCACATTTTAAACCAAGTTTCCTCAATGACACATTTTATTATTCAGTTTTATTAAGAAAGCTTCAGAAGTTTAAAGATGTTTGAGAGCTGAGACTAAAAATGAAATATTGAACAATGAAACATCAGAAAGGGATCACAGGTATAATAAAATATAACATAATACAATATTATACAATATTGTACAATATAATACAATATAATATAATATAATATGATACAAACCCACATAAAACAATGCTATCAACTTTAGTCCGTGTGTACAGAAATAGTTTTTACAATATATTTACAAACACATATATATACTCTTCAGTACATATATAGTATCTATATCTATATATATATATATATATAATGTGTGTATATATGTATATTATATATAACAAGTCTTCATATAGGTTTTCTTCCTCTCCTCGGTTCGGCCCCTCACTCTGACTCATGTGAACCTCTCCTCAGCTCCACTAGGGGGCCGTGACACTTCTCAAATAGCAGCTGAGGCATCTGAGCCTCAAGGCCGACACACCCATCAGCAGGACGGCTGCCAGGTCAAACTCACAACCATTGGCTGGCGACACATTCCACTGACTCCTCATTGGCTGCCTGAGGAACCATATGACAGAATATGCAAAGTGACCTGCATGTGGCAGTTGAAATCCCTGAGAGCAGGAGCAGAGCCCGGCACTGAAAGACAGGAAGAGAAGGGGAGTGACGACAGCATGAGTCTCTGAAGCTGCAGAGTCAGAGGAACTTTATGAAACGTCTTCTCCGGGGAACCGTCGCCCTCTTTGCTCCATGAGTGCTGCGAGGTGAGAACCACAGAGGTCCAGCTCTCAGAGACCTCCAGTGTCTTCAGCCACCGCCTCCATGTGCAGGTTCACAGCCGAAGAAGAAATCTGATATATTCTTTAGATTTGAGTTATTGTCAAATATTTGTGTAGAATCTGATGCAGGTTACGTCGCATTGTGTTGAACGTTGTGTTGAACGTTGTGTTGAACGTTGTGTTGAACGTTGTGTTGAACATTGTGTTGATTACAAATGTGACGAGTTTCATCAAAAGTTTAAAGTCAGAAAACAGAAGCAGATTTTTTTATAAAAACAAGAAAAACCATTGCATTGTTCTGATCTTTTCTCCTCTCTCTCCCTCCCTATATCTCCCTCTCTCTCTCGCTCCCTCTCTCCCTCCCTCTCTCCATATCGCTCCCTCTCTCTCTCTCTCTCTCTCTCTCTCTCTCCACTGACCTCGAATTTTCTCTCAAATTCCTTCTCTCTCTCCCTCCCCTTCCTCTCTGCACCTCCCCCTCACCACCCCTCAGTGTGCTCACGTCTTTCAGTCCATCAGCGATGCCCGGCCCAGTCATGCCGATGGAAGTGGCCATGAGATTCTACATCAGCCACTCTCCGCCGCCGCTGCGGGGTTTCCTCAGCTCCTACGAGGAGCTGCAGCGAGCCAACAACCGGGTCAACCAGTCCACGGGCCGCTGCCTCAAGCAGCGGCTCTACAAACCCCTGCGGCCCTGCCTCAGCAGCCAGCACAAAGACGATGGCTGTGTGACCTGGAACAACAAGGCCGGCAAGAAGAGGGTGGTGTTCGCCGACACCAAGGGGATGTCACTCACAGCCATCCACGTCTTCTCCAAGTTTGACGATGAGCCGTATAAAAACAAGCGTTGTGGAGGCATCATGGAGGAGCTGCAGTTTGACATGACAGACCTGGAATCAGCCACCAAGGATCTAAAGATCAGCTCTGTGGGCAGCCTGGCGCTGGACTTTAATCAGCCCTCCGCCGACTACCTGGATTTCCGGAACCGCCTGATTCAGAATTCGGTCTGCTTGGAGAACTGCTCCCTGCAGAAGCGCTCACTGACCGGCACCATCAAGGTCCGGAACATTGGCTTCGAGAAGTCGGTGCAGGTACGCGCCACCTTCGACTCGTGGACCAGCTTCACAGACGTCGAGTGCACCTTCATGAACAACGTGTACGGCTGCCAGGACAATGACACCTATGCGTTCGTTCTGGAGCTGCCGTCCTACATCCCACCACAAAACCATGTCGAGTTCTGCATCTGCTTCAAGGTCCAGGGTCAGACCTTCTGGGACAATAACGACGGCAAGAACTACGTTCTCAAACACGGCGAGGACAATCTGACGTCCCAGACTTCTGTTGAGCAGAAGAAGCCTCCGGAGCAGACGAATGGTAGCGTGAAGCTTCTGGAGCTGGACTTCGATCAGTTCGGAAGCCCACGCATGTCGAGCGGACTGTTCCCCGGCTGGCAGAGCTGGGGTCAGATCGATAACACAGTGCCGTACTGGTGAGAGCAGGGGATTTGAGCTGACAAGCCGCCGAACTGAGCGTAGACGCCAACAGGGTTCAGTGTGACCGGACTGGCTCTCGGCCAAAAACTAAACTAAAGCAAACAACTGTTGCTTTGCAGCAGAGGAAGAACACAGAGTGTTCCGTGTTCAACTGACCTGCTTCTCACTGCAGCATGAGAGCCGTGACGAGGGAGTGACTCTGTCGTGTTTCACATGTTCCTCTGTTGTAAAATATTACTGTGCCTTCAAAGTAAAACACACAGAATCTGTACAATCCACAGCAAATGTCTGATGTGTTGAATCTGCACTGATTGATTGAGACGTCTCTCTCAATGTGATTTCTGTCAACTGAAGGAGCAGGAGCTGATGAAGTCCTTCATATTGAAGGGAGAGTACGGGGAGTGCACGTCTCTGCTAAAGCAAACACATTTGATTCATTTCTAATGAAACTTGCACATTAAACTTTTGCACCTTCAGATGAGAAAAGTAATTGAACCTGATTGAAAGTTGCCGTCATGTGTGAAATGTGAGTTTCTGCTTCGTCTGTGTGATTTGCACACGTTTGACGATAAATGTCTGGATGATGTAATTTTGAGAAAAGGACCTGAGCTGCTATCAACGGACGAGTCTCTGCGTGTGATCGTTGCCTTGAACGAGGAAGAAGTTGGGAAATGTCTCTGTGGTCATCGTACGTCGAGAGATGGTGTGAATACCGAATGTTCGCATGTTTTTACAAGTGTGATTCTGTGATGAGTGTAAAGTATGTGAGGCTGGGATTGAGACGATCTATATATTTCTTTTTTCTCACTGAAGGGTCAGCACCCTTGAATTCTGTGTTTCACTTGAAGAAGTGTGTAGCTGACATGCACTGCGTCAGTCATGTTTTCCCTTTTCTGAAATAAATTTATATATAAAAATATAAAATATTCACGACTCCTGAAGCCTTTGTTATTAAAGAGCAACAAATCATCGTGGACATGTGTATTATTATCTGTATATAATCTCCACAATAGGTCAACGTTGGGTATTTTGAATATTTGTATTGAATTTTTTCAGCTCCAGCGTCGTAAACATCTTTGTCAATGGGTCGCTGGTATTTGAAGTCTCATGTCTCCCGATGAGAAAATCTAGAGAAGGTTTGATATCGATGAGATCAAAGTGATGAGAACATAAAGAAACAATAAACCCCACAAACCACTCCCATTTAATCTGATCGTCCAATGACTCCTCGAAGTTTACGAAATCGTTTTATTATATAATCATTGTTTGTAAACAAAGAACCGTGTTTACAAACATTTGATCTGAATAGATGATTTTATAAATAATCAGTGGGCGGAGCCTGCGTTACATCAGCGAGAGGAATAAAAACAAAACCTGAATCTGAGAGAATTTAATTAATGATTTTATTGATAAAATATAACTTTCTGTTCAGTTTGTGAACATTTGATTCATTTCATTTATTGTGACAGTCCACATCCTGCATCTGTTTCACATCTAAAGTTTCTTCTTCCCTTCAGGGCTTTTATTTTGAAACTTTGTGCAGAACACAGTTATTTTAATTTATACTATGATTAAAAACACACATGTTCATTCCAGGAGTCTCCAGTTTTGTGATGATGTCATGACTCGGTCAGATTGTGTTGGGCAGCAGTCGTCCTCTGACCAGACGCTCGGCGGTTCGATCCCAGCATTCCACATCGCATGTCGTAGGGTCTTTGTGCAAGAGAGTGAACCCCTCATAGAGAAAATGCTGCCCATGGATGCACTGTATGAATGTGAATGTATGAATGTGAATGTATGAATGTGAATGAACAGTTAGAAGATCTTTATAAAAACATGAAGCTCCACCACCAACACAGACTCTGTGTAGAAATCTATCAAACATCCAGCTCAACAAGATCCTTCCGACTAAACGTTTCAAACATTAGTGATATAAAACATTTAGAATGAAGATGGTAAAATACACAGAAAACTGAGTTCTTCCAGTTGTTGTTGTTGTTGCAGAATTGACACGGAGCAGGAAGAACGCTCACTCCGTCTCTGGCATGCACAGAGGAAACACCTCAGGCCAGATCAGGCCGGATCAGGCCGGCCCTTCCGAAGCCTGAATTTCCTGCTTTATCACAGGTTTAACTCTTTATGTGGAGATTTTCTTTTGTTGTCAGGACAATGAGAACAAAATCATCAGAGCTCAAAGTATCTGTAATACTGTCGATTGTATTTCAGCTTTGAATTTAGCTTCACTGATGTTTGAGTGATTGTTGGAACATGTGAACATTAAATTCTCTGTGGAACAACCTGCTGATCAGTTTATACACGACGCACACAGTCAGAAACAATGGGTGTTTGTTGTGTTGACAGAGAACCAGACGAGAGGTTTGATTCTGAAATGAGCTGTGAGCAGCATTATCATCATTATCTTCATTATCTTCATCACTACCATCAGACATCAGACAGAAGCACTTCCAGGTTAGTGTGACAAATGTTGATGAAGAAAAGTGAAATGACCCCGACAGTAAAAAGAATCTGCTCCGTCCTCCTCCAGTTTGATCTTCAGAGACGACTTTGACCACACAGCCCCTCTCTTCACATTTGATCGTGTTAAATCGAGAAGCTGATCCCACATCGTCTTCGAGACATCATCTGATCCAGAGGTGAACCTGTCCTGAGGCTCCGTCAGCTGCATGATGGGACGGCATTCCTTCAGTACCTGTAATTTCCTGACAGATCCACGTGAACCACATTTGTCTCCGACTCCGTCTTCCTGTTTTTCATTCCAGTGAATGGAATTCACTGTTTGTAGGTATCTGTTGTAACAGTCACAGTTTATTGGACGTCCAGAGTCACGTCAGTTCTGATCCATTCTCATCTGAAACATCAATGTTCCCTGATGAGAATAGTTTACATTTAATTATCTTTCACTTTACACCACGTGGAGCTCACAGTCAAACGCTGGTCAAACATTAGCGGAGACCGAGCTGGACCCAAGTGAAGCAATGAGGATGGAAAGACAGAAACCTCCCATGTGGTGATAGTGAGGTCACAAAAACAAACCAAGTCAATGAGATTCAAACAGGTTAAACAAAGTCAAGCGAGGACAAGTCGTCGTCTTTATCCAAACTTTTTCATGCAGAAAGCCACATAAAGACAGAGAGGAGAGATGGTTTTCGTGTGGTGACGAGCTGAAGCCAGCGCTCTGGGTCTCTTTCTACTTTAATGACATTTGACTGTTTGTCTGATGTAAGATTCTAAGAAAGTGACTGAGGATTGTCTCCACACGGTTTCCTGACAAATGTGAAAAAGGGATAAACAGACCATTAAATAATAACTATTATTGTTCTGTTCAGTAACAGAAGGAAAAACAATTCAAACTCAGCTACGAGCTTTTTATACCAAAAGAAAGAAAACTAGGTGACCAGGTGTGTGTGTGTGTGTGTGTATGTGTGTGTGTGTGTGTGTGTGTGTGTGTGTGTGTGTGTGTGTGTGTGTGTCAAGGTCAATGAGGTGCACAGATAGAACTGATCTCTGGCACGTGACAGAGGTAAATGATCCACCAGCATGTTTTGAGTGCCATTAGTTTCTGTCCTGTTTTGATCCATCTGTGTGGGTGTGTGTGTGTGTGTGTGTGTGTGTGTGTGTGTATCAAACACATGTCTACATGCACATGTGAAATCTCCGTGCAGTCATGCAAAGAATGACGACACGACTTCAACAAAACAACAGACACATGTTGCTGCTCCTCTCACGGTGATGTGAAACGATCTGAGACACCAGGAGGTGTTTGCTCCTCATCAGCTCCTGCTCCACGTTACTGAGGATCTGTGTCATGAGGCGACATGGAAGACACATGTTCAGAGTCAGAAACACACAATATAATATCTTCATGTACGTGTTCATTAACATGTAATTAATGTGTAAAATCATACAAATTTTATTCATACTTTAAAAGTCACAAAGTCCAGGGTTCCGTCCCCTCGCTTCAGAACTTCAGACAAACACGGAGCAACAATCATTGAATTCACCAGAAATAAAATAGTGAGTCATCAGATCCTGTCGTTCTTCACTGTGACTCAAAGCAAAATAAAACACTTCTGAGCAGAACCCAGTGAAGGAACCTCTCTCTCTCAGGTTGGATCAACAAAGAGCTTCTTGTTTCCTTCACTCACTCCACCACTTTAACAACTGACGGAGCGTTCCCACACAGCATAGACGCAGGGGACACGTTTCAGGATCTTATAGCTTCATGTGTTGGCCTGTATGTGGTTTGTGGTCGGATCACGACACCATGTTTGGGTATAAATTGCTGTTTCAGGCCCAGATTAGCTCAGAACTAAATGTTCCACAGGTGAGAACAAGGCCTGAGTCAGAGTCTCAGATTAAGAACTTTCCTGGCTCACGACACTTTATAAAAGAGTCTCTGGGTTTGGTTTGTGGGGAGACGTGATTGGTCCTGACTTTAACAAGGATCAATGGAAACATGGCGTGTTTGTTTAGCGCAGACACATGATGCAGCACTTATGGCACAAAGAGCTGAATGGACACTGCCTCCTTATCAACCTCCACATCTGATAAAACCTTTCAGCTCGGCCTCTTTGTGCAGCACATGAAAGCAGAGGCTGATTGTTGCCCAGAAGCAAACGGCTCCTCAAAGAGCTCCTGCAGAAAGAGTTCACTTACATAACGCTGCTCAGACGAATGTGTTCTGGCTCCTCGTGTTTAAAACGCTCAGAGCTGACGTCAGACTCTCACTTTAATAAAATGAATAAACAGTCCGGAGCTGCAGGAGACGTGAGCTGCTGCACAGACTCCGACACTCTCTGCTCCGGCTGAAAGGCTGAAACGTACACGAGGAGTTTATGTACGTGCAGACTTTTTATATATGAGTTAAATTAACAAGCTGCTTCGTACACTGTAAATACACAAGAGAGACTGAACACTAGAGTCATTGTGTTGTCAGAGGGAACTGCCAGAGAGTAGTTATATAAAGACCATCATATATAAAGACCATCGTATATAAAGACCATCATATATAAAGACCATCATCGTATATAAAGACCATCATCATATATAAAGACCATCATATATAAAGACCATCATCGTATATAAAGACCATCATCATATATAAAGACCATCATATATAAAGACCATCATCGTATATAAAGATCATCATCGTATATAAAGACCATCATCATATATAAAGACCATCATCGTATATAAAGACCATCATATATAAAGACCATCATATATAAAGACCATCATCGTATATAAAGACCATCATCATATATAAAGACCATCATATATAAAGACCATCATCGTATATAAAGACCATCATCATATATAAAGACCATCGTATATAAAGACCATCATCATATATAAAGACCATCATCGTATATAAAGACGATCAAAGAGGTTTATTGATTGTGTTTTTTAAATGTCTTTCATCACGTTCAGTCTTCAGTGCCACCTGCTACAGAACAAAGAGCAGCCATATTTAGATTCTCCTCCATGTTAACTTCTCTCACTCACAGTTTCATCAGTGACACGTCCTGACTCTATCTCCTGACCTGTTTGAGAATCGTAATAAAAACGAACTCACTGAACATCTCGTCAGTTCTGTCCTGTCGACATGTTGTATGATGATAAACATGGAAAGCTCTGGACTGTTCTTCACGTGCTCATTAACTGAAGCATGTTTTATAGAGCAACAGCTGTGAATGTGTGTGTCATGTACAGGTGTGGTCTCATGGCAGAGGAACATAAATCAGCTCTATGGGGCCTGGGACGGATCCCTGTGGGCCGCCAAAACATCCATAAAGTTTTTACCAGCTCTCTCTGTGCACCTCATGTGCATGAAAGTGTGTTTCGTGTTCTGCAACCGGATGTCGTACAGAACATAAACTGCACATGAAATCAATCCAACCCGAGCACAGCTCCCCCTGTAGGCCGCTCCCAGGGCCTGAATCCACAACCGAATGTCTTTCTCAGTTCAGACGCACCCTGGACTAGCTCCTCTTAGCATCTGCATTTCCACAGTGTTTTCAGTCAGTCGAGCCGATGCTAACTTAAAACAAGTTTGTTGTGTGATTGTGATTCACTGAGATGATGATTCTGTTTGATTGATGGAGAGGCTTCAGCTCACGAGCTGATACTGTACATTCATCTCTGGAGCAGAATTTAATGTGCTGACGTCCTGTGATGACTCAAAGCTGTGGAGGTCAAAGGTCGGACGTTGCTTTAAGAAACAGAAAATATTCAGTTTGATCAGTTTGTGTCATGTGTTGCATCAGAAGCATAACTCAACTCAGAGTTTCATATATTATCTCGCACAATGACAACAAAGACTTTAGACTCTTTTACTCTCTCACACTTTATTCTTATGTTCTGTAAAAGATAAATTACATTTCTTGTCGTCTATAAATCGTCTCTTCTGGGTCTCTGCCAGACATGCAGTCTCTGAGACGGTGTCTCTGACTCCTTCACCTCAGCTGGACACTCAACTCTCAGTTATTCTCAGTAAAACGTTTGTGAACGTCTTCGAGTGCAAACAGTGTGAAACCATCTGAGTGTGAAGCGCTGTCCGCTGTGGTCACGCTTCAGTGTGAAGAGCAACTATTCCTGTCGAGCTGCCGCTGCAGCTCTGTGAGGTTTACCGCTGCAGACTGCAGCTGAAATGTGATGCCTTGCTCACCGCCGCCACGCCTGCTCCACGCCATGAGAGCGTGATCAGCAGGAGAGGGGGAGGAGGGGAAGAGGAGGGAGGTGAAGGATGACAGAGAGAGGGAGAGTGAAGAGGGGGAAACATAATGAGAGAAGGAGTCTTTCGGGTCGTGACCTCAGCTCGACCTTGTTTGAATCAGACTGAGCTCAGAGAGTCAGGAAGGTGATTTCTCATTTACATTCACATGAAGAATCATTGATCCTTCCATGATCAGAAGTTTATTCTTCCTGATTCATTCTGTTGTAAATCATATTTGTTTATTGTCCTCATGATGAAACTTGTTGTCTCAGGTAGTATTCCTCATAGTACTGCAGGAGAATATCGAGCTCATACCGTCTCCTTATAAAACCTGTTTTATTTGGATCTACACCAAAACACAACCACACGAGCCTTCAGACCCGAACCCTAAATATCACTCCTCTAAATATGGTAAAAAAAATATTCCACTTTTGAGTCGTTGAGTCGTTTGTTGATTGTCCATTTGTCTCAAATCCACAGGCTGAAAATAAATCACCTGAAAATCTTTGACTGAACTCAAACTCACTTAAAGAAAAAAGGAATACAGGGTTAGTAAAGAAAGAGAAGAAGCACAGAGCAGGAGATGAAGAAAGAGGAGATGAAGGACAGAGGGTGTTCGTGAACGGACGAAAAAAGATTCTTCATAGATGTCAAAATAATTTGGATGAAATTGAAAATAAAGTATGAAACTGAGGTGAAATGATGCTTCACACACAGTCATTTGTATTTTTACAGTATTTCTCTATGGTCTGTGGTGATCAGAGCGTCCTGTTAGAGGACAATCAGCTTTTTAAACATTCTACAAAATAAGGGCTGTGGATTTGTCCCAGTAAAAACTGTATTAATGGGATTTTCTTAAGGCCTGTGAGACACACATTTATTTTTAAAAGACAAATGGTGACTTGTGAACGCCTCCTCTCACGCTCCAGAGATGTACTATTAGTTTTCTTTTTTTATTACAAGAACACAAAAGAGGAAAATGCTTTTAGAGACAGAAAAAGAGGCCAAACTGGACCAAACGCTGGACGAACACAAAACCAAATCATTAAAGCCTCCATTAGGGCGAGTCGTGCACGTGTAGAGTGTGGAGGGGCAGCGCTGTGTGTGTGTGTGTGTGTGTGTGTGTGTGTGTGTGTGTGTGTGGACGGGTCTTGTTGTGTCTGCTGTGATGAGCAGTGACTGAACGGAATCAGAGTCCACGTGAATCTGAACAACACAGAGTCTGTGTTAGTGCACAAAGAGACCTCATCAAACACACACACACACATATTACCATCTCCTAACAAGCTGCACAACACACACACACACACACACACACACACACACACACAAACACACACACAGTCCAAGTGAGTAATACAGCCCAGTTTATTTGGAGCAGAGCTGCCTGACAGGGGTCAGGGGTCAGGGGTCAAAGGCAGCAGAGAAAAGGTGGGAGGGATCAGAGGCGTCTTCTGACTTCGTACCTGTGAGGTCATCAGGTCTGCACACAGTGTGAAGATCAGGGAGGGGCCCCGAGCTGAGAGGGGCCCCCGGAGAACAGCTGATAAAGTGTTTTCAAAACCTCTTCAAGTCTGTGAACGTTCATGAGGCTGCAGCGACACTATCAGAACCCCCCCACTCATGGTCAGTTTGTAAATCCAGATCAATTCAAACAGAACGGGTTTGAGAAGGTCTTCACTGTGGACGAGGGACGGAGGTGGGACGCGTCCGACAGGTAGACGTGAGACAGATGGAACATGTGTGACAACATGTGATCTCGACTCTGGAGCATGTGGCCGCTCGCCAAACAACCGAGAGAGGGCGAGTGAGGTGACGAGAGGGGGAGGAGAGAGAGAGAGATGATGTGTCAGAAGATTAAAGTCGAAACGATTTAGAGTCACATGATGAAACTGATTCAAAATAAAAGACTTTTAAAGTTTGAGGGAGAAGTTTTTAAAAAGAAAACATTAAGAGACAGAGACAGACAGAGACAAGTGTGTGTGTGTGTGTGTGTGTGTGTGTGTGTGTGTGTGTGTGTGTGTGTGTGTGTGTGTGTGTGTGTGTGTGTGTTAATGCAGAGGGACGAAGCTGATTGGCTGATGTGTCATGAACTCTCTGGGCTCGAGTCCAACAGCACTGCATTATGGGAACTGTAACACACACGGTTTGTTCAGTGGGGTCCAGAAATAAAAGCTGCTGTATCGTTGACATATTTCCTTGTTATCATTTACTCAACAGAGTGAAACTCTGACACTCATGTTTATTGACTGAAAATAAAATACTTCAACGTCTGCGACACAAAAACAGTTTTAAATTTAAAAACACACTCTTCTTCCACAACTTGAATTAATACATGAAAACTTTAAATGATGAGGTTCAGACTGTGAAACTAAAAGTGATCAGGACACAACATTTGTTGTTTCTTTATTCACAGTGTTAAACACATGACAATCAGCTGCGTGTTGACTTGTGTTGATGGACACAGTGTCGACACTGGCCTCAGTCACAAAACTAAAAGTCTTCTTTTCTATTTACTTTCCTCAACCTGACAAATATCATGAGGTCAGTGAAAGATGTGAAACGTTAGTTCAGGGACAGACAGAACTTTTGACACTTAAAACTTGTTTCTGTCTGTTTGTGAGTTGGTGACAGAGCATGAACACACAAATAAAATACACAACTTTCACTGAATCAAAAATCAACTGAACACAAGAATCACACAGAACACACAGAACCAACAACTGCTTCATCAGCTCGACACAGCAGAACCACACAATATATAGACTCACACACACACACACTCACACACACACACACACACTCACACACACACACACACACACACACACACACTCACACACACACACACACACACACACACTCACACACACTCACACAGGTGATTGTGATCGACATGATTGTGACTCAATCTTCTCTGAGGTTCACAGCTGAACAACATTGATCATCTCACACTGAAACAAATGAACGTCACTGAGACAAAAACATCCTGAGACTCAAACACTCACATGTTGGTAAATCAATCCCATATAAAAATAAAACTAACATATAGAAAATATTGAGATCAGACAGGAAACATGTTAAGTGTCTTAAAACACAAAACTTTATCAAATCACTTGTTGAAATGAAACAAAACAAATAGTTTGACATGTTTCACATTATTTCCTTTTTCTTTCCACTTTAACATTTTGTAACTTTAAGAATATTGCGACATAAATAAAGTCGGTCAATAATACAATTGTTATATTGTTGAATACATAAATCATGGAATTTGTTATGTCCCTAAATTAGTTTGAGTGAATGCAGACACATCGAAATATGAGAATATTTGATTTATATTTGAAAATGACAAAGTTAAAGACAGGATCACGATTGTTTGTTTGTAATTTCTCTTTTCTTCCTCTTTGACCAAACCTGACGAACGTCTCTGGTAAATGACACTTAATTCAAAATGAGTTCAGAACCGATCACAATCCAACCTGCATGTTTTAAATACTCGTTTGTAATCGGCCATCAATTATTAACGAGGAAACTGCATCAGCGAAAGAAGATTCAAGTTTTAGATCTTTCCGATGAGAGCCTCAACCTGCTGTGACCTGAAGGGGGCGCTGCACAGTGGGGTCAGGGACATTTTTTGCAGAAAGTTGCAGATGTTTCATATCGTCTGTATTTAGCTCATCCTGTGATTCAAAGTGACACAACACAGAAACACACAAGTCACCACATTCTGACGATCTGAGTCACGTCAACGTCTCTTCTCTGGAATCGAACCGACGGGTTTTTCATCACGACAATATTAAAATACATTTTTACATGAGTCAAACTTGAGTCAAACGAGTCTCCTGATGCAACTTTTCCATGAACACTGAAATCAGTCTGGACTGTGATTGGCTCGTGTGCACCGGATGTTCGTGGGGTCACTCTGTACGTCCACTGCTCACAGCTTTGTCCGTTCTGTTCTTTAAATCTCTCCTGGTTTGTGTTTTACCTGAAGAATGATCGTGTGTGGTAATTTCACAGGAAATGTCCCCGGGGTTCCCCAGGGCTCTGTTCTCGGGCCTCTGGATCTAGTTTGAGACACTTTGCTGTGTCGTTCCCAGAGAATAAAAAAAGATGGCCGACGTGTCTCCACTTCCCCCCACTGTCCAGAAATGAAGCTGCCATCTTGAGACTGTGCAGTAACCCGATCGAGAGTCAGCTCCAGCTGTCAATCATGACGTCTCTCCCCATGTTTATAGCGATCAGGATCATTTGCCTTCACTTCAGGAAGCTGTCATGGTCTTTATTTCCTGTCTCTCATCTGTGTTAAGAGTTGGTGGAACACTGACTCAACTCGGACTTGATGTTTCTCCACCTGTAGAGAGATGCATCATGGTCCAAGAAGGTTTCTCCTGACAGATTTGATGTAGATGTTTGACGTGCTGGAGACATTGATCAGTGAGTTTAGATGTGAGATCTGTGGCGAGGACATGGGGTCGTCCAGCAGAAATCACAGTCTCTCCTGATTTGACCGTCGGACCATCACGTCCTGTCTATCTGCTGTGAAACATCAAACAGAAACTGCTTTGTGTCGTAATGTTGAAATGTGACAGACAGGCGGAGACATCAGGTGTTACATCATCCAGAGAAATGTGAGAACAAGCAGGAACTCTCTAAACTGTGTTTTAGTGGTTTTGTCTTTGTGTTGGTTAAACTCCAAATCCTGCAAATACACAAAGCAAATAAACATCTGAGGAGTTATGCAAAGTTTAAAACTCTTCTCATGTTGACTGTGGCACAGATCACAGAAGAAAGATTAACAGAGTGGAAATTAAACCAGTGACCTGAGCTCCTTTCATCTGCTGCAATGTCCACCTGAGGACGGACCACACGTAGGAACTTTATACACGTAGGAACTTTATACATATAAATATTATATATATATATATATATATATATATTATATAATGGTTTAAACTGGGATTCTCCAACGACACAGTCAAGAAGACACTGTGAACCTGGGCTGTGATCATGTGTGTCTGTGGGTCACAGGATATTTTGGTCGAGGTTAAAGGGTCGAGAGACCAGCAAGGAATGTCCATGTGTCCTATGAGGAATCTAGGACACATGGAAGGATACATGCTGAAGGTCATGTCTGGTTTAAGTGAAGGATGAAGTGACCTGTTAAAGTAATAAAATGTCGACATTGGTTTTGTGTGTGTCACAGAGATCAACTCGAGGACCCGACTGAAATATAGGAATTATTATGTTGCAACTACTTCTTTATAAAGTGACTTCATAAAGAAGTAGTTACAACATAACATTTCATTGTTTCCTTTTTGTCTCAACGTCTCACTTACTTAAGACGTCTCCACCTCTGAGCGTCTCGGAAAAGTCTTTCTCTACGATGTTGAGACATCGATGCAAACAAACAAACAACAACGAGAACATTTCTCAGCTCAACACATGAACACGAACACGTTCAGTGTCGTGACTCTGCACCGACTTTAAACATCTTTTCTTCTTCATCGTCTTGTAGGTGAACTTTGACCTCCATCCTCAGTGCTACAGATTTCCTCCACTGCTAAAGTTTATTTATTTTAATGTCATTTGTCATTGGACGTCCTCTCAGCTGGTGGACGAGTAAACAAACCAACATTAGCAGCATATCAGCGGAGGAACGTCTCGTCCGTTTGGACAAACACCAAGTGTCTGTTTGATCAGAGCGAAAACAGAGAGTGACCCGGAAAATCGACACCGGCCAGAGAGCGAGAGTCTGAGAGGAAGTGACACAACTGTAAAAACCACACAATGGAAACACAATCACAACAGATGTTGACAATGAAATGAGCCGAGTGTCTGTGAAGCAGCCGGTGTTTGACTATTTGAGATGTTTCCTCAAACAGGATCATGGGACGTAAACGCTTCCGGTGTGTTTCTCCTCCCTCCTCCTCAAATAGACGAGCATCAACTGTCAGGCGTCGACTCTGCTGGCTTCACTGCTGCGGTTGTGTTTCCATTGTGAAGCTTTTGCAGTTGTGTTGTCGTGTTAATGTGTTTGTGTGACACGTCTCAGTCACTGTCGCTCTGAGTCCGACTCGTCAGTTCAGTCTGAAGCTGAACTTCAGCTGTGAACGTTCCTCAGACCAGAGGAGGAGTTCTGGTTCTGGATCAAACTGAACCTGGTTCTGTTGGTTCACAGTGAAAACACTTTGTTGAACCAATCACAGGAAGTAGAGACACATTAAACCATAGAAGAAGAAGCTGCAGACTTCACCTCCGATGATAAAACGTTTGAACCACGAGGACGTTCGTCTGGAGAATTTTGAGCAGCTTCAGCCTCAGACATGAGTTGAGTGATATTTCTTACATGAGTTCATCAGGTTTAAAGAGTTAAAGACGAACAAGTTCAAACACCAGGATCTAGAAAAGATTCCTGATCACTCCAGACAGAGGACAGCTGACAGTAAAACAACATGCTGAGGACACCAGACACCTCGAGGACACAAGTCCACACTGGGAATCTGGGTCAAACGATGATCAGCTGATTCTTCCAGTCCCATCACACTCACACGTCCACCTGTTGACAGGAGACATGTCCTTTATCAGGGTGTCGTGGTGGAGGTATATAACTCCATGTATAACTCCATGTATAACCTGCAGCTGTGATTCTTCTCTATATATGAAATGTGTCTCTGGTTGTAAAAGAGGCCGGAGGTTCCACACCCCTGAACCAAAACAACAGGAAGTGAAGATTCAACATTCAAATTTCCCTCAGGACAAAAATGAGGTTGGATGTAAATCGTTCTGTGATTCAAGGTCAGAGTCGTCCTCCTGATTCACTGAGACAAGAGGACACATGGAGGAGGAGACCTCGTCTTCTCTCTGATGAAGGAGAAATGACTCAGCTTTAAAAAAATTGCTTGTGTAACACCTCTGTCTCTCTCTCTCTCTCTGTCTCTCTCTGTCTCTCTGTCTCTCTCTCTCTCTCTCTGTCTCTCTCTGTGTGTGTCTCTCTGTCTCTCTCTCTCTCTGTGTCTCTCTGTCTCTCTCTGTCTCTCTCTCTCTCTCTCTGTCTCTCTCTGTGTGTGTCTCTCTCTCTGTCTCTCTCTCTCTCTCTGTGTCTCTCTCTCTCTGGACGGTTCGTTAATGTCTGAAACTCGTCCAAACCTCAGACGAGCTGAACAAAGACGACTTCTTCACGTCGGAGCTTGAACAGCAGCAGCTCGTCTGTCTTTAATTTTATTTTAGAGAACTCAATGAAACTGGAGCAGTATTTCTTCTTATTCTTTGTTCTGCTCTTCTGTCGCAGCTCTCAGGGAACACAGACTCAAACGCTGGTCGGCCTCATTTGCTTTTGTGACAGTTGAAGTGATTCATCGTGGTAAAATTGAAATGATGAAAATCTGATTCTACACCTGAGTCAGATCTGATTAAGAAATAAAGTGAGCTGATGTGTCAGTCGTCACTGAACCAACAGGAAACATCTCAGAGACTTCACTGACTCTCTTCACTGGCACTGGTTTTATATTTCTATTATTTCAGCTGCTGTTTCATAGTTTGTGCTCAGTTTGTCATGTGACCACACACACACACACACACACACACACACGTGTGACCACATCTGGACCAGGTGAAGGTTTCTGTGTGTAATATGATCTAGACGTGTTAAACAACATGTGTGTGTCAAGCAAAGTCGAATTTACTGTTTGAATCCAGAATCCATTCAAAGTAAATGTCTGTTCATAATGTGAGGAGATCTTTCAAAATAAAAGTATGCATTAGTATGTGATGCATCACAGAATTGTATCATTAAAAGAACATTTCAATTGTAATTAATTTTAATTATTAATTCAGACAATTATTATTATTGGATTCTATGAGAAAAGAGTGTTGATCAAACTGAGGTTGTTGAGTTATTCTAACACTCGTGTTGTGACAGGAGACGGGACACAGGCTGAGGGGGAGGGGCAGCAAAAAAGCCTCCTACCACAGATTTACATTCAACATGTGTGTGTGTGTGTGTGTGTGTGTGTGTGTGTGTGTGTGTGTGCGTGTGCGTGTGTCAGGCCTCAGAGCTGAAAGAATTAAAGACACTTCAGGTTCTGGTTCCAGCTCTCGGCTCTGTGATTCTTTCAGAAATGTTAATGGGATGAAAAAGCTGCGTCTGTTGTTCCGTTAAAGAAACAAATGGTGAACAGACTGTTGGCACATTACTGATCGACAAAGTGCCGCTGGCCATGGCCTAAATATTTCTGTTTGTTTAATCAACGATAAGGTCGCTGGTTCCCTGCGTTAAAGTAGGACACCTCCCCACTGAGAGAGAGAGAGGGAGAGAGAGAGAGAGTGTCAAACCTGCTTTACTTTCAGCTTCATTAGTGAAATTAAAGTTTCACAGATGTTTTTATCATGTCGCTGCTGATTATCATCATGTCAGAGTCTCGTCTTTATATTTTATATTTGACTTATTTTGACTTCATTTTTAAATATTTTAACTTTGGTCTCATTTACACAAAAAATATATTTTTAGTAGATTGTTTTTAATCTATTTTAAAACATTTGATTTATTTTAAATTTAGTTTTATTTATTTGAACATTGGTTCTAGGATCATTTTCTCTTCTTGTTACAGGCTCAGATTTGATTTCTCAGACTCTATTGTTTACTTTGTGTGTTTTTGTCGAGATAAACATTGTTGATATGGCAACAGACACTTAGTAAGTACTTTTAATATTTAAGTATGGTTCAAGTAGAAAAGTCAATGTTGTACTTTTACTTAAGTTAAACATTTGAGTACTTCCTCCACCTCTGGGTATTGATGTTAAATAAATCAACGTGTGAATGTTATTAAGCTGACGAGGCCTCACAGAGTTAAAGTTTAAACTGTTTGACCTCAGGGCCACACAAACGTTTCAGTGATGAACCTTCAACTCTTGTTCACGTCCAATCTGCACGAGCGAGGAGGGAAATAAAATTCACTTCCTGTGATGAAGCAAATCAGAGCGTGGCTTCATGTTTGTTGAACTTTGACCTGCGATATGTGGCCGTGTCCTATCGCTGTTCAAGTCCAAATCTGATAAGAATCTTAAATAAAAATTCTACTTCTACAATGACCTTATATGAACCAGAATTATGAAAGACATCAAAACAAATTGATTTGTATTAAACATAAAATCAATTCATTTGAATTGTATCTGTACAGTTTTGTCTTTTTAATGAAACATCATCTTTAGTATTTAGGTATTTTATTAGAAACAGTTGATTTCCTCTGTGACTGAACTGAGAGTCTGAGTCTGTTCATGTTTTCAAATAAAGAAAAAGTCAGAAGATCTTCTTCCAGAGAGGAACGACCCCTCGTCAACCTTTACTGCAAATACGTGTAAACACATCTGTACATACACTTCGTTATATAAGACTTAATGTCAGAAAACACAACATGACTGTTTCAGCTGTTAAACAATAGAAACAGGAGAAGTTCAGGAGTTTTCTGTCGTCAGCACGTTTCAAATTCAAACATCACGACCTCATCGTCCACTGTATAACCCGACACAGTTTGGTCCCATGAACACACACACACATCTAAAATTAAAACACGGATGAATTTATCTTCCTCCAACATCTCCCACTCTTTTTTCCTTCGTCTTCAGTCGGACACGACGTGAACGTGTCTTGAAGACGTTGTCAAACAGATGTTTGGAGCGAAGCTGCGTCTGTCTCCTGCAGCTCTGGACGACGGCTTCCAACCACAGAAAAGACTCATTCAGGGAATAACTGACCCAGATCACTGTGGTGTGAGTGAGGATCCTGCAGCCGGACGAGCTGCCTGACTGTTGCTTGGTTACTTCTACTTTTCTTTTGTAAGTGCATCGTTAGGACCTCAGCTGCGTCGCCATGGAAACCTCACGCAGGACAGAGCTGAGCTGCAGCAGAGACGTGAAACTAAAAGAAAGTTTGAGCAGAGTTTAGCGGCTCTTAGGTCTCGACTGATGACAGACGATTAAACGATATCAACAATCATCACAACGAGTTTTAAACTTCACCCTTCACTCATCTGTAATTAACTGATTTGAACATTTTTCTTGATCTTGATGAATTTTTTTGGTCCGTACCGTCGAGCTCTGTCCTGAGCTGTAGTCGTGTTGTGGAGCCGCAAACAACTACGATCAAACGTGGCTGTTTCAAACCAGCTAGGTAGCTAACTAGCAGCTAGCAGCCATTGGACCAATCGACGTAAGCTAGACTCAGATCAGATCTTATGTCGCAGGATAAATATATTTAATTTGTGTTATTAATGTAAAACATCCGACTGTCCATCGCTGCTGCTCCTCTTTTCAGCCTCTGTCTCTAACTCTTGTTTTTAGCTCCTGTCTCTTTAAGAGAAAGCCCAGTCTGCTCTGATTGGTCAGCTGGTTTACTCTCTTGTGATTGGACGTGTACAGAACAGACTCTCTCTCCCATTGGTCGGAAAAAACACTGAGCTGTCAATCAACCGCTCTGCTGCAGCCGTCACTTCAACACAACAGATAACACAACTATTCACAAGGAAGTCAACAAAACTACATCCTGACACTGAACAAACTCCGACCTTCATCTTCCACTTCCTGTCTCGTCAAGGTTTTTAACTTGAGAGTGAATCGACTTGAGTCACAAACATAAACATCAGTGCGTTAAATATCGACTCAGGTGAAAAACTTCCTGACGTCAGGTTTGTGAAGAACAGAGGATTCAGAACTTTTCATCAACTGGACCCGTAAAGTTTTTCTGAGGCTGATAAACTTTTTCTACTGATTCATTAAAAACTTCTTCTATTTCTTCATCGACTGACAGTTTGTGTTTGTTCTGTTTGAGGCAATAACACACTGACGAGTCCGCACAACTGCATCACACTCATGACCCCAGTGTGTGTGTTTGTGTGTGTCTGTGTGTGTGTGTGTGTCTGTCTGTGTGTGTGTCTGTGTGTGTGTGTGGCTGTCTGTGTGTGTGTCTGTGTGTGTGTGTGTGTGTGTGTGTGTCTGTGTGTGTGTGTGTCACTCCAGGCCGAAGCCCTCAGCGTTGGAGATGGCGATGGTGAGTTTGTGTTTCAGCTCCTTCCTCGTTCTGTACGGAGGCAGACAGATCTGATTGAAGCAGGTGTGAGAGATCGGCAACCTGACGAGACGTAGACAGAAAACAGATGAGTCATTGAATCACATGATGACTCAGCGTTTTCAATCCAACACAAGTTTTTCTTGATGCATCAGTCCCAACATACGTGTTTGTTTCATGACCGTGAACTGACGTCACCTCTGCTCTCGACGTGTCTCAGAACCTACCAGTCAGTCGGGACGTCGATCTTGGAGATTTTGAAGTTGAGGTCGGCCATTCCTCCCACGGGAACACGGTCACTTCCTGTGGCGAAGTGCAGGAGTTTCTTCTGCAGCTCGAGAGGGAACGACAGGACCACGTCCCAGAAACACCTGGGGCAACACACACACACACACACACACACACACACGTAATGAAACACTCCATCACTGAGTCTGATTTATAACAACTGACAAACGCTACAGACCAGCTCATCATGAACAAAACCATTTCTCAGATAAACTCAAACATGAAAAGTTGGATCGTGATGAGAACGAAGCTCGACTCATAACCTGTGGGTTGTTTTACAGAATCATGATCTGATCACGTTTGACTTTCTTCATGGACAAGAACACTCCTCTGTGACACACACACACACACACACACACACACACACACACACACACACACACACAAAAGCTCTGAGGTTGTGTAACAGGCCTGCAGCTGCTTGTCGTCAGCTGTCAGCACCGTGTAGAGTTACATGATCTGAGGCCGACAAGGCTGCAGACAGAACGATGTGTGTGTGTGTGTGTGTGTGTGTGTGTGTGTGTGTGTGTGTGTGTGTGTGACCAGTCATCACTGACTTTCACTTGACACAGAGAAAAGAAAAACCCTGAGTTTGTCACTGACAGGAAACATCAGAATGTGTTTCCGATGTATTTTATGTTGAACGAGCAGGAAACTGTCGTCAGCAGGAAACAGAATCACTGTCAGTAAAAAGAAGGACACGTCAGGTGCACTTCCTGTTTGACAGTAGCCAAGTGGGGGCGTTACCGAACTGTGGCGTCCGTCTTGCTGTATCCTTCATACTGAGCAGCTTTCTGCAGGGCGCTCATGTCAAGCTCCGGGCTGCCGCACACCAACATCTCCACCTCCTCCGGCCGCAGCAGCTGCAAGGACAAAGATACACACCTCAACAAACACACAACTCAGAAAACACACACCTCAACAAACACACAACTCAGAAAACACACACCTCAACAAACACACCTCAGAAAACACACAACTCAGAAAACACACACCTGAGAAAACACACATTAAATGTGACTATGACACAGACTGTTACTGTTAATACAGGAGTGTCTGTCGCTGAAACAACAGGAAACAGTATGAAACTGATCTGAGGTCATGTTCTCTTGTTCCACTAAAACACAACATCGGGCTTTCTGCTTCATTTCTACAACACACAACACAACAACAATGATTCGAGTTGTGAGAACGACAATCAGGAATAGAAACAGGAAACAGGAAGTGATGCAGCTGAACTGTCGAGAAGTCGTCGTTGTTGGGGGGGGGGGGCAGTGAAAGGGATTATTTACGATTATAAAATAGTGAAATTACATCATTCACTTCCACATGTTTTTACTCAGAACGAAAATCTGCAGCTGATGCAACTGAAAGTTACTACACACACACACACACACACACACACACACACACCCCCCAAACAAACACGCCCACAATTAAACCACAGACGAGCCTCGTCATGTCCGCACATCACACATGTGGACGTGACTGAGGGATCGAACACAGACGAGGAGACACTCCCCCCCATCAAATGACAAGTGGACGAGCGAGAGGACGTTTTTATTTCATTTATTTTAATGAAATAATTAAAATTCTGACTGAAAAATGTTCTGACAAGAAACTTGTAGACTTGTTTTTCTAAACAGTTAAAGAAAGTTAGTTATTAAAGAAAGTTGGATATTATTTAAAGTTAGATATAAAATAAAGTTGGATATTATTTAAAGTTAGATATAAAATAAAGTTAGTTATTAAAGAAAGTTGGATATTATTTAAAGTTAGATATAAAATAAAGTTATATATTATTTAAAGTTAGATATTATTTAAAGTTAGATATTAAATAAAGTTAGTTATTGGTTAAAGGAAGTTAGTTAATATTTAAATAGTTATTTCTTGTGTGAACAGCTTGTTTCAGGCTCAGATCAGCTCTGACCTACATTCATGCTGCTGATAAAGAAGAACTCAGACACGCCCTGAACTTGACCCGTGTGACTGTGATCTGATAAACCTGAACGGTCAGAGGTCAGAGGTCAAAGAAAAACCAACAGCTCGTCTGAGATCATCTACAACATTTAGTTCAACGTTCAAAACAACTGACTTTCTTTTTGTGTTCAAATGTTTGTATTTTTTAGCGTGTGTGTGTGTGTGTGTGTGCTGCTGCTCGTTTTTCTTATTTTTCAAACTTTTTAACTTTTTCAGTTTTTTAAATCTTCTGTCAAATCGTTTACACCTGAGATCAGCTGATTGCACAGAGGATGGTCACCATAGCAACCTGAAAAATGGACGAGGAACGTAGAGACGCTTGGTGAGATTTTGATTTCATGATTATAGATTTTTTAATTTTGTTGGAAACTTTATAAAAGTTAAGAGAATTGATGAAATCGTATCTGATGAGTGAGAATCCCTGATGATATAATAACTGATCGTTGGACGCATGTTGTGGATTGGTCTGCTGTGTGTATGGGGGGGGGGGGGGGGGGGGGGAGCTCGGGGCCCTCGGGGCCCTTCAGGCTCCTCAAGTCCAACTAACAACAACACGATGAGATTTGAGTCCGCAGCTTTTTATCAGCCTGAGCAAACATTTGAGGAGGGAGGACGACAAACAGTGAAATCAAGTCCAGTTTCTCTAAGTTCATGATCATCAGCTCCGTCTCTGCTGCACAGGAAGAAAAGTTTGAATGTTTAAAAGTTTGAATGTTTTATCTGGTGTCCGATCAGAGCCGATGTTTTTAGTTCACTGTGACATTGAGACGAATCTGCTCGTCTTCATATTGAATAAATATTCACGTGTAGAAACTAGAATGTGTCTCATTAGAGCTCAAACCTCCGTCAAGATCCTTCATCTTCATGTTTATGTTTATGTTCATGTTTATGTTCATGTGGACCTCGTTTCTGAATAGTTTGTAGAATCATTCGGATCTGAGTCGAGGCCACGTCCCTGTAGACTGAATATTCCACAGAGCTCGAGCTGAGACGTTCTGTTCTACTGAGGATTTCTGGCTCAACCGTTCATCGCAAGCTACTTTAAGCGGCCGCACTTCCTGCAGGTCAGCCGCCTGCGTAGCTAGCTCATGAGCTTCGTCCATAGCGTGCGGTCTTTGGTTCCACACACACACACACACACACACACACACACACACACACACACACCCAGTGGACTCACCATGAGTGCGTCAGAGGCACACACACTGTGGAAGCCGTGGTAAAAGGCAGCAAACTGTTTGTAAATGGATTTATTTAACAGGAAGTCGATGTAGAGCTGAACGTATTCTGAAAGAGAGAGAGAGGTTTATTATCCCACACACACACACACACACATTATCTGTACAGTTCATCTCCATGTAGAACCCGTGTTGTTCTGTGTTTCCTCCCGACATGTTGGTTCAGGGTCTTTTGGGCAGAAAGTTGTGTTTTGATTTGTCGATGATTAGAAATCAAACTTGACTCAACGTGCTGACGAACGTCTCAGCGACGACTCACCCTTCCTGTTCTGCTTGGTCACAGGAATTCGGTCTCCTCCGGGCTTCAGGTTGTTGGATTTGATGACGCCCATCTCTTCCTGGAACACCTGCAACAGACACACCCACACACACACACACCCACACACACACACACACACACACACACACACACACACACACACACACACACACACACACACACACACACAGGAAGATGTATCTGACCTCATCCTGGAAAATGTTTTCAGAGATGATACTGAACTAAAAACCATGAGCAGCCCATCCCCCACATTTCAAACCCTTCACGTCTCGATCACCCTCAGTCCTTGGTCACGTGACTCCGCAGTGGAAACATGCTGATCTAACAGTCAGGTGACGGAGCGGCTCTCTGGAAAACTCTCACCTTCATGCAGGTTTGACTTCAGATCTCAGGTCAGTTCAAACCGTCACTGTCCGCGTGCATTTAGCAACACGTCCACTAGAGGGCAGTGCACAGTCTAGAGTGTCTGACAACGAACATGCCGACAGAGGACGACGTTGCGATGACGTCTTTTGTCTCTTTTCTTCTTTGTGTCCTTTGCTTAAACTATCGGCAACACTGCCCCCCCTCTATTTCTGCTGGTACTGCTCCAATTCGTCTGTTCGTAACTTTCAGGAGACGTGCACAAACACACACCAGATGAACGTCTGTCCGTCTCCGTACACGCATCTAATGTTGAGCACAAACGAGCCTTCGGGCGCTACAGTGTACGACAGGGGTAACCATAGCAACGGTGATGTCTTGAAATTAAAGCTGTAGACGAGGAGATCGACAAACGTGACTTCATACGTGTTGTTTAATCAAGGAGGAGGATTTAAATAAAGTCAAAGGGTTTTAAATAAAGTGGAATAAATAAGAGCAGCAGAAACACAGTGATGAACAAACTCGTGGGCGAGAGCTGCAGAAATGTATACGTGAGTAAAGAGAGAGAGCAGGTCAGTGGGTTTGTGCAGCTCTGAGGTGTGACTGACGTTCAGCCTATAGCTCCGCCTCTGGTTGAAAATAACACCTCACCCTGACGTTTGCATAATATTTCTTCCTCTTGTGACCCCCGCTGCTCCAGTGAATATCCCAACATGTGTGTCACATGTTCCACAAAACACGCCGATGTCACGGAAAGAGACACTCAGTCATGTTTCACGGGTCGGAGCAGCTTTTATGAACGATTCTACAATTCAAAGGTTTTGACACAAAATGATTTATCAGTGAACCACCAGCTCGTCACGGGTGTTGTTCACAGTCTCTTCCTGAGTCAAAGCACAGGAAGTGTTTCAGCAGAACTCGATGACATCACCGAGGAGTTCTCTGACATTTGACCCTATAAGGACGTTATTCTTCATTTATGATGAAAACAAATGATTTGTGAGTTCACAGTGACCTTTGACCTTTCAAATTCTGACCAGTTTGTCCTCTGTCCAACGGAACGTTTGTCCCCCATGTGATGACCTTTCCTCAGGGGATCAAATATCCCTCCAAGGGATCTAGTTCACGACCGTGAGGCCTCCAGAGGCATGGAAACAGATTCATTCTTAAAACAGGCATAACTATGTGAGGTCACAGTGAACTTGACCTTTGACCTTTCACCACCAAATGAACCTGAGTGTTCGATCCCTGTGAGAGTGAGACCAGCTCAACCAACTGAGTTCTACTTCCTGCAGGACTTCCCCATCGTGTCTCTACCTGGAAGGTGAGGCAGAAGTCGTCCTCCACGTTTCCCTCGTAGCTCAGCAGCTCGGCCAAACCATGAGCCAGCTCCTGCAGACACACGACAGATCAGACCCAAGATCAGTTCATCCACACAGAAGAGATCAGTCTCTACAGAAACACGTGTGAGTTATTTCATCTGTTGATCCGTCCTGAGGGAAAACGACTGAACATCATCACTTCCACTCACTGAAAGAGAAAGAGACTGTTGACACATCTACAGCAACAGGAAGTCATCATTCATTCCACCAGGTCAGTGAGAACTAACTTTATTTATCCATCAACATCAACGTCTTTGTTTTCTGACTGTGTTTGTTCGATAAAGTCTGCTGGAGTTTGTTCCTGTGCAGGTTCCAGAGGGGGGGGGGGGGGGGGTCAGAGGTCAGAGGTCGAGCTCCATCACACACTGTGTCTGAGCTTCTGAGGTAAATGTCTGGAGTTCAATGCTCAGAGGCAGAAACTGTAAAGTTTTATATTCGTATGTTTCTGTTGATCAGAATGATTCAGCTGTCAGTCCGTCACAGATCTAACAGCTGACGACAACTAAACTGCATCCATGACAAAACACACACAGACACACAACACACACACAGACACACAAAACACATCATGTT
>NC_091106.1:24272500-24282500 GCF_024713975.1 Paralichthys olivaceus
TGACAAAGATTATTTCTTCTTTCGATTGTGATCCTAAAAACATGTTCAGGTTATTATCTGGAAAATGTTGAGTCAAAATCACAACACTCCATGAGATGACTTTTGAAATGTTATTTGTTCTGTTGACTGGAATCTTCAGTTCATTTTCTTATAATGATCAATTGAACTGATGCCAGTAACAAAACACAGCTTATATGAAGGAGGAGGTGAAGACACACACACACACACACACACACACACACACACACACACACACATCAGTGTGTAATCACAGGCTGCAGACCCACACATGTTCACCCATCCTCCCTCTCCTCTTCACCATCTATCCATTTTGTTTTTAATCAGCCTCCTGCCGTCTCTGTCTCCACAGTAACTATTGTCTCGAGCAGGCCTGTCCAGGTGCATTGTGGGTGCTCATTCTGGAGGTGTGGACAGATTGAACAAGCAGCAGATAAAAGCTTCACAAATTCAGAGGTGGACAGACGGACAAATGAACGTGATCGAATCCAAAGGTTACAGCAGAGCAGCCGTAGATTTAGACATCGAGGTCAAAGGTTCACATCCAGCCTGTTGTGTCATTTACTTTATTTATATTTACTTTAATCGTATTAATGCATCTGTACCTTCAGTTGTATTTGTTTTATTCTTTAAGTCTGCTGATCATCTGACTCTTGAACTTTAGGTGACATGTGGTCATTTTTATTTTTAAACCTCTGATGAGAGGAACAAACTTTTGAATCTCGTGTGTAAAGTGAAAAGTGTGAAGTGCACAGCTGGAGGGAACCCCTGAATATCCAGGTTGTTTCCGTTCAGCCTCGTCAGGACATTCATTATCTGCTGATTGAAGCTTGATTGAAAATAGACGGCGTCACAGAGAAGAACAGCTGATCGAAGCTGATGACTCAACTTTCCATCTCTGCTCCAGATTCATTACGCCGGCTTTGTCAGCCTGTGCATCACCCAATTTAATCCTGCCGGCAACAGACCCCTGTCGCCATGACAGCCTTTTATCATGAGTCATCTTCAACATCCTCCATCTTCTCTCCCTTCATCAAAGTTCAGTGCAGAGCTCAGAGGACGAGTCGTGTGGCTCCGCTCGTTACTTCCTGCAGTTGATCCTGAACAGTCCACAAGCAGACTGAAGAGGGTGAACGTGTACGAGCAGAATGAAAGGAGGAGAAGAAGGGGGAGTGTCAACAACTGAGCTTGTTGGTGTAACAGTGAAATCTGAAATTAACTCAGAACCAAAAGTGACGACGTGCAGAAGGAAATATGAACCTCCGGTAATACTTCACAGGTGAAATAGAAAAACTGTGGTGATTATCCAGCAACTGAGGAAAGCTGCACTATCTGTGTGTGTGTGTGTGTGTGGGTGTGTGTGTGTGTGTGTGTGTGTGTGTGTGTGTGTGTGGGTGTGTGTGTGTGTGCTTTTACTTTCATATGGTTTTCATTTGGGGCGGAGGTTTGCATAATTATTCTGGCATCGGTAGCCGTGGTGACAAAGCCGGCTGGTGAGTCTGCGTTCTCACAGAGGACAGAAATAACCTCACCATTAACAGGAAGTAGCCCTTTAACAATAAAACACAAACTATATCTCTGCCGTCAAAAACTAGATGAAGTGTTCATATTATTGTTATATTGATTTGAAAGGTCAAATCTACTGAAGGTAGAAAAGGAAGAATATTTCAGTGAAGAGGCAGAAACTGTGAAACATGAATCATTCCATAAAAATGTCTGCAAATGTCCAATTAGAGGGATTTTTTTAAACGCTCAGTCACCAAGTGGAAAAGTGGAACAGCTTCTCCTTTCTTTCCTGAAAACCTCGAACACTGGAGACACGAGTGTTTCAGCTCAACGTAAACAGAGTCTGAACACATGCATCAAGCGAACAGTAAACACAGGAAGTAACACATCATTACATCCGAGACGGGAACACGCCGTCTCTGAGAACAAAGCCAGAGAACTCTATTTAACATATTGAAACACTTCTGAGCTGCTCAATATGTTGAGATCCTGCAGAGGAACGATGAACCTTTAGTCATAGAAAGGAAAATAAAGTGTTTGAAAATATCTGACAGTTTATGTGTCACAATGGTTTTGTTATAATAAAGCTGAATTAAGTATTGTTCAAATCAAATATACTTTATTGTCTCCATGAGTGAAAATGTGCCACGTAAAAGTGCAAAGGTTATTAAGATTATTATAATAAAGTAAAATAAATGATTGTCATGATAAAGACAAGGAATCGACTCGTGCTCTGAGTAACTGTGGAGGATGAAGTCTGCCGACATTCGTCTTTTTCTTAACTCGTCATGTTTCCTGATGCAGATTCTCAAACCGTAGTTAAGTGAGGTCATCAATGACTGACTCACCGTGTCGGAGCCCCAGGGTGCCGCTCAGGGTGCCCGTCATGCCGCCAGTCAAGCCCCGCCCCCCTACGTCCCTCCTCTGGCTCAGCGTGGAGATGAAGGTTCCGAGAGACGGGAACGGCTGCTTGACTCCTCGCCCCAAACCCTGGCACAGGAAGATGACATCATCACAGAGCTGGAGGGTTCGGTTATTAATTACTCTCAGTGTCAGTCAGCAGATCTACAGTTAGCATCCGACACGTGACACAATGAAGAGGTATGAATCTGAGCGCAGACGTTTCAGCAGCGCGAAGACAAGAGCTGAACCTGGAGCACCGAGAATCTGTCTGAGTGCAAGCTCACAGTTAGAGCACAAGCAGAGTGAAAGTAGAAACCTCGTTAAAACCTTCAACCCTTTAACTCAGCATCTCCAACAACAAAAGCTTGATTTAAAAGTCAAATACAACTTCAGCTACAGCAGCTGAGAATACACAACACTATGAAATGTATTAGCAACAAAACACAAACAGGAAGCTCAGTGTCACCAGGATGTGAAGAACGAAGCCACCACCTACGAGAGGCAGCTAACGAAGCACGTCACTGAACGTCATTCATCCAGAATCCGTCCGGACGACACCTGAACACAACGTTTACTGATGAACGTCCACGAGGACAGACGAGAGGAAGGAAGGATTCAAGAGGAGGAGGGAGGAGAAAACAGAAACTAGAGAGAGGGAAGGATGAGAGGAGAGGGGGGGAGGGGAAGAGAGGAGGAGGAAAAGAGAGAAAGGATTAATAACAAAGTGAGAGGAGGAATAAGAGAGGGATAAAACAGAGACGATAGAAAAGAAAAGAAGATGAAGATATGAGACAGACGACAGGAAGTGTAAGAAGAAAAGATGAAGAGGAGAGAACAACAGATGCAGAGCAGCCGCTCCCGACAGCAACACACACACACACACACACACACACACACACACACACACACACTGGTGTGTTCGAGTGCTGAAGAACTGAAGTAGCAGGAAGACTTTTGATCTGAAGTTCAAAATGATTCAGTTTCCATAGAAATAAGAGGCGGAGAAAAAACCTGAACAATGACATCACACACACACAGACACACACACACAGACACACACACAGACAAGCGAGACGAGCACGCTGTGAGAACAGAACTCTGTAGTTTGTGTGAGAGCCGCAGTCATTAGGCCTCATCACGTCAGTCTGAGTGCGGCTCAGCGTCTGCACATTCAGCTGAGGTCTGGCACCAGAGGCCCACATGTGAGCCCACGCTCCGCGGTGCCAGACTTGACTTGGGTTTGAGTCGGGGGGGCTCACAGAGCGAGTCCGTCGTTTGTGTCAAGTCTGGAAAACAGTCGTGACAGATTCAGGCCAAAGTGAGTGAGTGTGAAAGTGTGATGAGAGAAAAACACAGAGAATCTGGTGAAAGATTAATAGTGAAGTCAAAGCAGCACTGAACGTTTCAGCCTGAGAACTCAATTCTTCTTGACATTAGTTCATGTAAGTTCTTTATGTTTCCTCAGATCTGATTCACACACACAGACACGGACTCCAGAGTTCAGACACTGCGTCGACAAAGAGCAGAAACTGAGCAGGATTTTAAAAAGACTTCAGTCACCAGCAGAGACAGAAGAGTCACCTGTGAGCCTGATCTCCTCTGACACCGTGAGGAAGAAGGGATCTGCTCATGTTGTGTTTGTGCAGCTAAAACACTGTGACGACGGAGTCGCACCACAGCTCAGGTCGTTTGGACCAAATGTCTCAGACGCATCACAACCTGGAGACGTTCATGAGAGTGAATCCAGGAAAACCACGCTGACGACCTCGTCTTAAACCTTCCTCCATGTCTGAGCCTGATTCGCTCAGATCTCTGGGAGCTCGAGGACCAGGAGCCTCTTCACAGCAAGAGCACGCCTGCAGCCACTTTATGACATTTCCAGACTCAACCAGGGTCCGTCTGAGCAACGACAGACTGTTTATTGGTCAAAAGCATCAGATCTGCACATTCCTGCTCCCTGACACAACGGAGATGACATCAACCAGCCTGAGACCTCAACGCTCTGAAGTGACACAGAACCAGAAACACGTCCCGACCCTGAGCTCCGGCTCTCGAACACTCTGATTACATCAGACAGAGCTGCTGTCAGGAGTCATCACGGAAGACTCTTCGCTTTTTCCAAACAGACACAGAACTTTAAATCTCCTGTCACTGTGACGTACGACAGCTTCTGTTGGTCCCCGTGAAACCAGACGTTTAAATAATGAGCAGGAAGATTGAAGATGAAGATCCACTGAACATACACTGAACTATACATACATATATATATATATATATATATATATATATACTTTATACAGTGGAGTAGATTTAGTGTTGTATAATGTTCTTTTGTGGTTAATTCTGCACTAAAGCAAAACTGAAAAACGAATCTGAGTTTGACTTCAGATGCAGAAACATTTAACTCGAATCTTTGAGACAAAAGATAATAAAATAGTAAAATAATAAACTGACATCACATGATGTAAATTTACTGCTGAAGCTAAAATGACTGTTCTCACAAGTTCAGTTTTTTTAATGATCATAGAGAACGAGCTGCACACAGATGCACTGTGTGAAGGAGTGAAATGCAAAAACTGAAAAGAGCTTTGAGTGTCATCAACAATGAAGATCTCTATAAACACATCTGTAAACACATCTGTAGCATCTGTATAAACACATCTGTAAACACATCTGTAGCATCTGTATAAACACATCTGTAGCATCTGTATAGACACGGAGCCTCTATGGTAAACTGTGACATCATTTTGAGTTGGTTGTTTCTCTTTAACTTGAACTTTCTTCTGTGCCAGTATTCAGACTCACGTGGATCATGTTAACAAACAGAGTGGTGCGTGTGAACCGTGTGTTAGAGGAATGACATGAGGAGAAAGAGTGGAGGTCTTACAGCTGGAGCGGAGCTGGTGTAAATCGGTGGGAGCCTCTCTCTCTCCCTCTCCACTCCTCCTGACAGCGCAGAGTTCTCTCCATCCATCCTGTCGAGTGGAAAAAGTTGTTTTCTCCTGCTGGAAACTCTCACTCCTCTGCGGCCGCGGTGTCTGCGCTCCTCCCGGGGCTGCGCATGTTTTCTCCGGCTCCCTGCCTGAGTCTGTCCGCTCAGTCTGCTCCGCTGCTCCGCGTAAATCAGGGACATTCACATCCTCCAAGAGACGGAGCGAAGTCTACCTTCGTCAGACAGGTGGGCTCTGCTCCCGTTACGCGCACAGCCTGACGCGTAACCGTGTCCAGGAGCCGCGCGTAAAGCTTCCTCTGGACGCGCCGCGGAGCGCGAGGTCGAGTCTGTTTTTAAAAGAGGTTGAAATCAGGAAGAGGAAGAATTTCTACCCGCGTCTTCGTCTCCTCTCTGCGGCCCTCACTGCGTCTTCTGTCGGGGAGGACGCACCGCTGCGGCCCGGCGCCATGTTTGGAGGAGGAGGAGGAGGAGGTGCCTGGAGGGAAGAGGCGGGAGACACACACACACACACACACACACACACAGGGACTGGGAATAGGAGGTCTGGATCATATCATCATCTGTAATGATTCAGATTTAAAATGTCAAAAGACAAATAAAGGACAAAACAAGTGTGTTCACAGTTTATGAATGAATGATTAATACGTCACTGAATTTAACTCGAGTGATGATGAGAATTTTGATCAATTACTTTGTGAATGAATTTATATTTATAGTTTTGTTTGTTTGTTGTTTTGTGTTTTTGAAAATTAAGTTTCCTTTAATCTCACATCTCTCTGCTGGGCTTTTATTTTGACAGTTCTAATATGAGTGTTTCCTGACTGTGGTCGAACACGTCACCGCCGCAATTTAACTTTAGGCCATAATTAGTGAGAAACAGTGTGTCTGTGTGTGTGTGTGTGTGTGTGTGTGTGTGTGTGTGTGTGTCTGTATGTCTGTGTGTGTGTGTGTGTGTGTGTCTGTCTGTCTGTGTTTCTGTGTGTGTGTGTGTCTGTGTGTGTGTGTATGTCTGTGTGTATGTCTGTGTGTGTGTCTGTGTGTGTGTCTGTTTGTGTGTGTTTTCAGAATCCTGTAACGTTACTCGACCTCCAGTCACATGGTTCTGTGAAGTCACAGCGTCCTTCTCTGTCCGATTGTAAACAAATGCAGCCTGTTGCTTAATTATTATTATTATTATTATTAGTAGTAGTAGTAGTAGTAGTAGTAATAGTAGTAGTAGTAGTAGTAGTAGTAATAGTAGTAGTAGTAGTAATAGTAGCAGTAGTGTTGATGTTTCCTCCACATTAATATAACATTTGCAGTAGTTTCATTATTATATCCGTGGATTCATCAGTGACTGAAGTTTATCTGATGAACTTGATTTCATCCATTAAAGAGTGAAACTTTCTTATAAACAAACATGTCAGAGAATCTTTTCTTCTTCGGTTCAAATGTTCATTAAAACATGAACTGACTGGATTTGAGAGGTCAAAGGTCAAAGGTCAGCTTCACTGTGCCGTCACAGTGTGTGTGTGTGTGTGTGTGTGTGTGTTCTGATGTGAGATGGATCAGAGGCGTCTGTTTTCAGGATGAATCATTGGTTTGATTTAGAGCGAAGCCTCAGAAAGAGAGAGAACAATATCTGGGAGAGAGAGTCAGGTCCTCTGTTTAAGAGCAACACACACACACATACACACACACATACACACACACATACACACACACATACACACACACGCCTATCCTCAAAAACTAGGGAGGGAGGGAGAGAGGTTACTGTAGTTCAAATCAGCTCCAAGGAGGAGGAAGGGGGAGGTGGGTGAGGAAGAGGAGGGTGAATAGTGCACACACACACACACACACACACACACACACACACACACACGCACATGCTTCCTGCACATGAGGGTGTGTTTCTGAACATTACAGAACAGGGAATCCTCAGAGGAAGAATGGAGGGAAGATAGAAAATAAGAAGGAAGACGAGAGAGAAAATCGGAGGAAAAGATAAATATTATATATATATGTTTAAAATGAGAAACAGAACATAGAGTTTAATGTAATAAATAAAAGATTTAACAATGTAAACCTGTCATTTCAACACAAGAGGGCGTTGTTTACCCATGATTCATGTGCCTGATTCAGGTTACTGTGTGTGTGTGTGTGTGTGTGTGTGTTTGTGTGTGTGTGTGTGTGTGTGTGTGTGTGTGTGTGTGTGTGTGTGTGTGTGTATGTTTAGTTTGTTGATCTGAATGAAACAATGAAAAGATAAAGATCGTCCTCGTGAACAGTTCAAACCTCAGATATGAAATATTTATAAAAAGTTCTCGTCCTCATGAAAGGTTCATATTCTACACGTGTGTATTTATACAATAGATCTCAGCAGGACAGGTTGTTGACAGGATGTCTCGCAGCTCGTCGTATAACTGTCCGTCTTCTGTGTCTTCAGGTTTCATGGTCTTCAGTCTGGAGTATTTGAGGCGAATGTTTCAGCGTAAAAACTTTGACCTGACGTCGGAGAGTCGACTTCCACAGTAAACAAAGTCTTAAAGCTGAAAACAGAAGCTTCACAACTTTATCACATGTTGGAAGTTCTTCATCAAACTCTGGAGAGAGAGTGTGAACGTAGAGGAGGCGGAGTCAATCCACTCAGGTGAGATTCATTAGACAAACACAGGAAGTGAAACAGGAAACAAGTTTAATTTATATGTTTCAAACTCGTTCCTGAAGATTTTTATCGTATAAATTAATTTAGATTAGTTTTTAACTCAAACTGTCGGTTTTGTAAATGAAGTCGTTGTGAATTCCTAACGTGTCCACATGAAGGCAGCTCGTGCTGCTGAAATACCTGCGTGTATTTATAAACGTTGACTGTTTATAGATGTCTCGACCTGCTCTTTAGGTGAAGACAGAACATGTGTCGTCCACATGTCTGCAACATGTCTCACATTCTGACGTGTTCAAGTGTTGATGGTTCAAATCCACATGTTAATGTCAAAGATTCACAAAGAAAGTTCAAGAGTCAATAAAAAATAAATAATTCAAATACAGACTGATATATACTGTCTTTATATACAGTCAGTGATCATCTTTATATACAGTCAGTGTCTTTATATACAGTCAGTGATCATCTTTATATACAGTCACTGATGGTCTTTATATACAGTCAGTGATCATCTTTATATACAGTCAGTGATCATCTTTATATACAGTCAGTGATCATCTTTATATACAGTCAGTGATCATCTTTATATACAGTCAGTGATCGTCTTTATATACAGTCACTGATGGTCTTTATATACAGTCAGTGATCATCTTTATATACAGTCAGTGATCATCTTTATATACAGTCAGTGATCGTCTTTATATACAGTCAGTGATCGTCTTTATATACAGTCAGTGATCGTCTTCATATACAGTCAGTGATCATCTTTATATACAGTCAGTGATCATCTTTATATACAGTCAGTGATCGTCTTTATATACAGTCAGTGATCGTCTTTATATACAGTCAGTGATGGTCTTTATATACAGTCAGTGATCGTCTTTATATACAGTCAGTGATCGTCTTTATATACAGTCAGTGATGGTCTTTATATACAGTCAGTGATCGTCTTTATATACAGTCAGTGATGGTCTTTATATACAGTCAGTGATCATCTTTATATACAGTCAGTGATCATCTTTATATACAGTCAGTGATCGTCTTTATATACAGTCAGTGATCATCTTTATATACAGTCAGTGATCGTCTTTATATACAGTCACTGATGGTCTTTATATACAGTCAGTGATCATCTTTATATACAGTCAGTGATCATCTTTATATACAGTCAGTGATCGTCTTTATATACAGTCAGTGATCGTCTTTATATACAGTCAGTGATCGTCTTCATATACAGTCAGTGATCATCTTTATATACAGTCAGTGATCATCTTTATATACAGTCAGTGATCGTCTTTATATACAGTCAGTGATCGTCTTTATATACAGTCAGTGATGGTCTTTATATACAGTCAGTGATCGTCTTTATATACAGTCAGTGATCGTCTTTATATACAGTCAGTGATGGTCTTTATATACAGTCAGTGATCGTCTTTATATACAGTCAGTGATCATCTTTATATACAGTCAGTGATCGTCTTTATATACAGTCAGTGATCGTCTTTATATACAGTCAGTGATCATCTTTATATACAGTCAGTGTCTTTATATACAGTCAGTGATCATCTTTATATACAGTCAGTGATCGTCTTTATATACAGTCAGTGATGGTCTTTATATACAGTCAGTGATCATCTTTATATACAGTCAGTGATCGTCTTTATATACAGTCAGTGATCGTCTTTATATACAGTCAGTGATCATCTTTATATACAGTCAGTGATCGTCTTTATATACAGTCAGTGATCGTCTTTATATACAGTCAGTGATCGTCTTTATATACAGTCAGTGATCATCTTTATATACAGTCAGTGATCGTCTTTATATACAGTCAGTGATCATCTTTATATACAGTCAGTGTCTTTATATACAGTCAGTGATCGTCTTTATATACAGTCAGTGATCGTCTTTATATACAGTCATTGAACTAGGTTTGTCATATATAAATTGTAAAGTATGAACATGTATAGAACCTC